>NC_142734.1:34797695-35030195 GCF_051943395.1 Hippocampus bargibanti
CCATTGTAGTTACAGCTTCATCTCGGAGGCCGTTATTAATTTGGGGAAGCCATGAGAATGTTTCATCCCCTCCACATATTACATATCGAGCGCACGACAAATTAATGAATAACTAGTTTTCATTTTTAAGTAAAAAAATAATGACTATTGTTGTGGTTTACATGTGACAATTTGAAATTTTGGTTCGGACTTTTGCAAGCATCATAGAACTTGACATCCTTGATTTGCTTTCGCGGGTCGAATAAAATGATGTGGCGTGCCAGACCTGGCCCACGGGCCTTGACTTTGACCCCTGTGCCCTAGAACCTTCCATCGCCTCTGGGCTCCAGAGACTAGCCTCTGCTCGGGTGGCTGGTCCAAGAAGGGTATCAAACTTTTCACATCTCCCGTTCTTGCCACTTACATGCCCCTGCCCCAACCCAAAACCAATCAACACACGCTCCCCAATTTCACCCAGACCCATATGCAAAGCACTGCCCACAAACTAAGTCCAAGAAAAGGAGATAACTTGCTGTTGGGTGACAAAAACCAATTTTTGTTGATGCGCTTTAATGGACAAACAAAAATAAAGTTGTTCTTTACTTGGTCAATAAAGGAGGCTGATCTTAGATCCCGTCCTCTCCCCATAACCCATCACTCATCACCACTCTCCACTGAAGGTGCACTACTCTTTGTGTTTTCGTTTAATATTTCCTCTATTGTGTAATATTTTGAGTCTTTAGGAATCTTCCATAGAAATGTTTGATCTGAACTGCTTTTTCTTATTCTTCCGTAGTTGGGGAAAATGTTTAACAGTGATGAAATGTGTTTTTTTTTTGTCCCCTGCCCTGTTTTGTGACAAAAGGTTTCCACGTTTTCCAATTGATTGCCATGATGCTGAGCGATATTGTGGCAATGGTGTAATAATAGTTGTGCCTCGAATGAAAATTCTGCAGTAATTTGGCAAAAGTTACATGTTGATGTTTTGAGTATCTTTCGGTCCTGCACTTCACAGAAAACTGCATTTTATTTTAAGTGGTTGAATGTAATAAAATCGTAAAATCCAGGCTATTTTGCGAATAAATTAGACACACCATTTGTTTCAGTGAGCAATCTTGGCTTTTCTGCATAAAAACGTAGTAAAAACACTCCTCTCCAACAGCATAGCCAAGCGCAAGCCAAAATGTCAAAAGTGGGAAGGGGTACTTCCGAGCCCCCAGTGGCTCGCAACAACAGCCCAGCCACCTCTACCGATCCCATGTCTATTCCCCGCTCCTCGTCAGTCTCTTGCCACCACCTGTCAAGAAGTAAAAAACACAGGCGGACTCCCTTGTATCAGAGATCAGTAAGAGGGCATGCTGGGATTTTTATAGTGATATAACATCATAGTATATCATCTGCCTTAACAGCATGACCTGAGCGTGGTGTTGTAAAAACCATGTTTAACCAAGGTGTGTGGGCTGTGTAAGTCCAGTGGATAGACGAAAAGCATTACTGAAACCTGCTCTCGTTAAATGACAGGTTTTTATTAACTCACTCATTGCCAGACGATTGGCAAAAAAAAAAAAATGTCCACTCCAGTGCCAGGGTTTTTGTCCTTTCCCCTCAGACCCACCGACAATTGAGTTTAAGGACTGCATAAACATTCAATACAGCGTTAAACACCTAAGACTCACTTCTTTCTTCAGGGAAAAAAGTTAATTCCCAAGTTCTATGAGTCTGGAGTTATCTGAGCTTGAAATGGGGGCGGCTTTACAAAATACAATACATATTGATTTATATAGCGCTTTAACAACCGCTGAAGCGGTAACAGCGCGCTAACATGGACTAAAGGGAAATGTTGCCCCCTCGCAGAAGGTAAAACATTGCCAGAGGTCTGACCAGCGCTTTTTCGCCATCCCCTGCAAGAAAAATCAAAACTTGGAACACATTCGGGAATGGCGCTCCATGTCACACTTTTCAATTCACGAATACATTTAGGAATGGCAGCGAATGACTTAAACTAATACTAAAATAGATTTGGGTCTATCACCACACGTCTGTGTTTAGATCTGGACTAAAGTCGACCCATACAGGTTGTCTGACAGGAGAGGACATTTTAGTGCATGCAACCCAGATTATTCTTGCAACACGCTCTACTTACGTATGGTTTGAAATGTTTTGAAATTGTAATGTTTGTTGTACAGAGAGACTTATTGGATGTTTTTTTTTACCCCCTCCCTACTTTACGTGTGGTGTATGAATGTTTTTGCAATTTTTCTTTTTCTTAATGTTATCATTGGCAGGGAACATCTTTACACTTGTTTCTCATTTCGGGATTGTCTGCAATGTTAACTCCAGATTGTTTCTTCTTCCCTAGATGAGTTTTGACCCGGGCATGCTCCATAACAATGGGCACACTGCATATGCGAATGGTACGGGTCCTGGCATCAGAGAGATGGGGGTGATAGAGAAGCTTTTGAATTCCTATGGCTTTATCCAGTGCGCTGACAGTCAGGCTCGTCTTTTTTTCCACTGTTCTCAATACTGTGGCAACTTGGAGGACCTCAAAATAGGAGGTGAGGAATATTTGACCCACTGAAAGTTGCGTGCCCCCTTCTGCCTACATTAAGTTATTTTTCCTCTGCTTTTCTCTTTACAGATGATGTTGAGTTTGAAGTGTCCTCTGACAGGCGCACTGGCAAGCCCATAGCAGTGAAGCTGCTAAAGATTAAGCCAGAGGTGCTGCCAGAGGAGCGCATTTCAGGCCAGGTGGGGCCAGACTTGCACAGCTATCCCTTTACTGTGCTGCATGGTTATATTCATCCAGTTAAGGAACACCGTTTTATATTTGGTTCTATCCTTGTCTGTCACCTAAAAATGCTTAAGTTGTGTTGAAGTTTTTCAAGCGAATGCATGAGCTCGCCAGACAATCCAGTATGAAAAGACACAAAAACAAAGTGAGACAGACTGGTCTGCCACAGCACGGCCAATTGTACATTGACAGCCGCAATGCATAAGCTGCATGAAAAATTCTGCTCTTTAAGTATTTCCGAACAAATGAATACAAAGACTATTTCAATCTATGACTCCAAATATTGAAAGCAACTTTCAGTATCATGCCGTAAAGGCGGTCACAATTGACACATGCAACAAGGAGCAAAAAAATATAATTCTGCTCTATCAATCAAAATGGAACTATTAATGTTTTAAAGGCAGGCATTTTCATACAGTTTTGTTACATCAATTGAGATGAATGTTGCATCAGCGTGCTGTCCTTCATACTGTTTGTTTTCATGCGCTTTGGGATGTCTGGAAGATTAATAGTCATGCTCAAATGGTCTGGAATTGTGGGTCAAGCCCTCGTTGCTCATACCCCAATCAAGGAGTCTTCCAAATGGGGTTGATTTATTATCAACTGTAGTTCCTTTTGCAGTGGAATGTGGATGAGCAATAGTCCATCGGCACGCATGAGATTGATTACCATCTCAAAGACAAATCAATAGTTGTCGAGCAGCATACACCTGATCTTTTAATAACCCACAATCGCAGCTGTACCCTTGAGCAAGGCATATAAATCCTCACCTCCTGCTCCGGGAAAATTGACCACTGTGGCCAGTGCGTCATTAATGGTGAGCGCTTGTGTTTGTTGTCATGGTAAGTGGCAGTCAACTTGTGTGTGTGTGTGTGTGTGTGTGTGTGTGTGTGTGTGTGTGTGTGTGTGTGTGTGTGTGTGTGTGTGTGTGTGTGTGTGTGTGTGTGTGTGTGTGTGTGTGTGTGTGTGTGTGTGTGTGTGTGTGTGTGTGTGTGTGTGTGTGTGTGCGCGCGCGCAGGCATCTGTGTGAATGTGCCGACTTAAACTTCAACTTAATTTAAGAATCACGTTATACATTCGGCAAAGATGTTTGTTAAATGACCATGTTTTGTCTAGGTTGTCTCCTCAATTCCTGGAAACCTTGATGGGAAATCTGCTCCTGGCCAAGTGCCCACTGGAAGTGTCTGTTATGAGCGGAATGGGGTAATGTGTCAAGACATTTCCAAATTATCCATCTCTCCAATTTCATGGCAACATACAACAGGCATCATTTTCTTTCATGTTTTGAGTGCTTGCTTTTTGGCCAAGCGCAAACTACAGAGATGTAGCCCATATTTTACCTGGCAGGCCAACATTGTCAGGGCCGATTTTATGTTTACTTGAGGCGTTGTCTGCCAAATGTTATATAATCAACGACTGGTTGTCTGGGATGCTTTACTGCCATGACAACATGTCTGGCGTGTCCGATGGTTATTTGTTGAATTATTTGTTAATATATTTCTGTGTTTATTTTTAAATTCTAAATATTGCCATGTAACTTTTCCTATGTGGCCACACAATGTGTTCTTAGACATTGATCCAATAGTGAGATGGTGCAAAATGGCTTGTCATTGTTGACAGATATATATCGTGGGACACAAACCCAGGTCCATGTTTTGCCACTATGCCCTCAATGTAAAAGCCAAGCTCTGATAACTCGTGTCCATTCTTACTATGACGCCGACGCATATCAGATTACTGTTTTGAAGCAGAAGCTCGTGCCCTGTGCTGTCTCTCTTCCTTCGGAGCCTCACCTCACTTGACCCCACCTACCCAAGGAAAAGCTAATCCAAAATTCTTTATGCGCAATTGCAGACTACATCGGGAGTGCAATTTCCTGATTTTGTACATGTGATCAATCCTATCTTTTATATTAAAGCTTGACTGTGGGTTTGATTTCCACAGGAAGTGTTCTACCTGACCTACACTACTGATGATGTGGAGGGCAATACTCATCTGGACACTGGTGACAAAGTCAGCTTTCATATGGAAACTAACAAGCAGTGAGTTCACGCTCTCTGTCGTTGTCATCTGTTTTTTCCCCTTTTCCATTAAGATTGCATGAATTCTATCCACCTATTTTTCAGTACCGGTGCAGTCAGCGCTCGTAATATTCAACTTGTAAAGAAAAAACAAATGAGGTGCCAGGGTGTGGTGTGCGCGACAAAGGTAATCGCCACTGATAAGTGTTTGACCTGTTGAGCAATAATTGTTGGTTATTTAAGCCACTGATGATTTCATAACATGCGAGGCTTGAAATATTTTTTTTTCCTAAAGAAGTTTTGTTAGTCTGTGACCTCGTTAGAGTAGTAATGTTCCAATTTTAAGGACCTTTTTTGTGCAAGTTAATCCAAAGCAATTGTTTTATTAAACAATAACATGCCAACATAAGTCTACAATTGAGTTTTCAGTTAAACTTTGGACACTTATTAGACACCTACTACGACAAGTTTTTGTAATAATGCACATTTTCGACATGAATCTTTTGGCTTATTTAGCCCTCTATTGTGTTTCCAGGAAGCATTTGGTTTCATCGAGAGGGCTGATGTGGTAAAGGAGATCTTTTTCCACTACAGTGAGTTCAAGGGTGATCTTGAGGCCCTGCAGGCGGGAGATGATGTTGAGTTCACAATCAAAGACAGAAATGTATGGATAGTCCAGCTTTTTACATGAACTTGACTACCCATGAATCTCTTCTCTTTTCTTGAACCATGTGCTTCTGTGATCATAGGGTAAGGAGGTTGCCACAGAAGTGAAACTTCTTCCTCAAGGAACGGTAATCTTTGAGGATATCAGCATTGAACAGTTTGAAGGAACCATCACCAAGGTCATCCCCAAGGTGCCCACTAAAAACCAGGCAAGTCGATCACACCTCAAAATTTGTTTCTCAAGTGATAGAAAATAACATGAATAGAATACGCATCTTATCATTGATCACTCTTTTCATTTACCGGCACAGAATGACCCTCTCCCGGGCCGTATCAGTGCTCGAATTGGATTCAGTGACAAAGAAATGCCATTTGGTGAAAAGGACACCAAGTCAAAGGTGACTCTTTTGGAGGGCGACCATGTGCAATTCAACATCTCTACTGACCGCAGAGACAAGCTGGAGAGGGCGACCAATATTGACATTCTCCCAGACTCCTTTGATATGACTAAAGAGTCTCGTGAAATGGTGAGAATGACAAAACACTGGAAGGGGTGAACTGAACTCACACCGATTGGGTTCTTATGGAAGACACCGTTATCCAGATTGACGTTGATTTTAATTTCAGGGGGTGATAGCTGCTATACGTGACGGCTTTGGCTTCATTAAATGTGTGGATCGCGATGCTCGGATGTTCTTCCACTTCAGTGAAGTCCTGGAAGAGAGCCAACTGCACATCTCTGATGAAGTGGAGTTTACTGTCGTGCCTGTATGTGACCTTTTCCCCCATAATGCTGTTGAGCAAATAAAACTCAATCTAATGATCGTCATCTTGTCTTTTTCCAAGGATATGCTCTCTGCTCAAAGGAACCATGCCGTGCGCATCAAGAAGCTGCTAAAGGGCACTGTGTGCTTTCATACACAGTCTGAGCAGCGTTTTGTTGGTGTGGTGCAGAAGGAAGTTGTGTCAGCTAATACTAAAAATGCCAGTCCCAGCAAGGTCAAAGAAAAGGTACCGTATCATTCATTTGAACAGATAATAGCAATTTAGCCATATTGCATTTGAAAAAGGGTTCCTCGTGGTTCATGTTATTTTTACCTTCTTTTTTTTTCTTTTCAATGACCACTTCCTTTCCCTTCTCTTGTGGTTAGAAAAAAGACAAGGTAGGACTCAGGAGTGCTGCATGTAGTCAAAATCGATTATATGATACGACAATGCGAGCTGAACATTTCTAGCAGGGCTCCAGACTAAGTTTTTTTTTTTTTTTTTTTTTTGTGTGAAGGAGAACATTGTCAGAATCAAAAAAATATTCCATCTTTCTATCTAGATTTTAAATATCACATGTGCAAATAGATGCTGCAATGTATTTGCAAGGTCTCAAATGATTGTAGTCAAAATGCTCAGATGTCGAGGCAGTCTGGAACCCTGTTTAGTTTCGAGAATTTTTGTCTAATAGCTGCCTGTTCCTTTCATCTTTTTAAGGGTAAAATGGTAGACAAGGTTGTTTTTTGAAGACGGTTTGATTATTTTCCTTTTTTTACTTTTGCAGCTGATAGCATGCATTTGGTCACCATTTAACTCAAAGCAATGTAAAAAACAGCAATTTAATAAGGCGTATGAAGCACGATTATTTTAATTGGTTTTGAATCACGATTCATAAATAATTCATTGCTCAATTCACCTAATAGACTCCATTTTAAATATAAACTATGTGCACGTGTGTAATCATGACAACATGAGTCAGAGGTAAAATTTTGAGTTTGACTTTTATTTGGTCTCCCATAGGAGAAACTTGTCTCGCGGACTTGCCCTCTGTGCAGCTAAATCCGTTGAGCAATACATTGAGCCGAGAACTTGTTGACTAGCTGCTCTGTTTCCAGCCGTTGTTATTGGAGCCAGCAATACATTTTTCCCTGGTCATTCTTTGAGCTTTGGAATCCACAAAAAAATTAATTTAACAATCTGTCCTGACAAATCTCTTTTAAATATCAATAACGTTGCACCTCCCAACTATTTTCACAAGGAAAGATAATGTTCAGATCACACGAGAGCATCACTATCACAGAAGTGTCTGCCATCGCCCATGCCTTTATGCTCGTACCGCGAATCTTCATTCGGCACACATGCACGTAATATTTCTAACAATCTCTTCAATCATATGATCCACGTAACTTGTGTGTTTGACGTGGCTAATGGATAATTTCTTTTAGAAGTGTTTTGATTGCCATTTGGATCCACGCGGTCATGTACTTATCCACACCATTCTCTAAAACGGCAAATGGATCTACAAGCTGTTGGATTGAATTCATTTTGTCGCGTTGTAGGAACCAGAAGACGGAGTGATCGCCTACGAAGACTGTGGAGTGAAGCTTACTGTAGCATACCATCCAAAAGACCTAGAGGGAGGATATCGCCCACAGGTTGGCGACAAGGTATCTTGTGATCATATTTTTTTAACACAATTTTTTGCCCGTAACCTTGTATGAGGATGAATTTAAGATTTATATTTATCAGGATGCCTCACTCATGAGTTGTGTTGATTTTACGACCTGGTCACATTCAACCTCTAGGTGGAGTTCTCTATCAACGAAGTAAAAAGAAGCGGCCAGCAGAGTGCAGTTTCCATCCGGGTTGTTCACCGAAGCGCCTCCGGTAGCAAGAGACTGAAAGGCTTCATCGCCACACTGAAAGATAACTTTGGCTTCATCGAGACCGCAAATCACGACCAGGAGATCTTCTTTCACTATAGGTGAAGTTTCAAATTGAATTATTCGTTTGGGTTTTGGAGGACTTGCGTCAGATTTTCTCGACATCGATAACTATATTTTTATTGTTTCCAACTTTCAGTGAAATGTGTGGGGATTTGGATGATCTAGAGTTGGGTGACACGGTGGAGTATACTCTCACCAAGGGAAAGGGAAATAAAGTCAGTGCTGAGAAGGTCACCAAAGTGGCTGCTGGTAGGACTTTGGATTATCTTTTTCAAATGTCTGTTTTCTTGGAAAAAAAATAAGCCAGGGGAAAATCCACTGTTTTCAGTGAACAGCATTGGAGATGATGTTGGAACGACAGTGATGGTGGGGAAAATCATCCGTCCAATACGCAGTGTGGACCCCTCTCAAACAGAATATCAGGGACTTATTGAGGTCATAGAAGAAGGTGTGGCTCATCTTGCAAATGCGTTATTTGTGTTATATATTTTGTATATTATAGATACATTTTTTTTTACATGAAGAAAACTCTTATTTTCATCGACACTCTGGTCTTTTCAGGTGATGGTAATGGCCAGAGTTATCCCTTTGGAATCATGGGAATGGCTAAAAAGGTTGACTGTCTGCAAAAAGGGGAACAGGTAAAATTCCAGGTTTGCACAATACCTCAGACCGGACAGAAGATGGCCTGTAATGTGGTGCCTCAGCGTCTAGCCTTGGTGGAGTCCGTCAAAGACCAGGTTGGTGTCGCGCACCAACTCAATCCGACAGGATTCTTGCTGGGGAAATAAAATGAATCTGAAGTTGATTGTGCTTCTCCTAGTTTGGTTTCATCACATATGAGGTTGGTGACAGCAAGAAGCTTTTCTTTCACGTCAAAGAAGTCCAAGATGGCTTGGAGCTCCAGACTGGAGATGAAGTGGAGTTTTCGGTTGTCTTTAATCAACGCACAGGAAAATGTAGTGCCTGCAATGTGCGCCGAGTCAGGTAGGACCACCTTTGACGCTTCCATTCATCAAATTGCTCCACCGATCATTTGTTAAATGTAACATTAATGTAGTGGCATGCTAAGCTCAACCTTCATGATCTTTTCCCCCCCTGACATTGCAGTGAGGGGCCAAAACCCGTGGTGACTCCACGTCCCGACCGCCTGGTCAACAGACTGAAGAGCATCACTCTGGACGACGCCAGTGCTCCTCGTCTCGTCATCGTTCGACAGCCACGTGGTCCGGACAATTCAAAGGTACCACGATCAGAATCTTTCCCTTGAAAGCCCCGAAGCCTCTCACGAGTACCTCTATTGATCTTTGCAATTTGACAATTATTATTTCATGACATATTTGTTTAATTTGGGCACTCTTGGACCTTCTTGTTGAACAATAGATTATGTGAAAAGAATTGATTTTCATGGCACACTGCTTTTTATGTCTGGATATTACTGTAATGGAACATATGTGCGATTATTAACATGACATTCAATTGTTTCCCAAACAGGGCTTCAGTGTGGAGCGCAAGACTCACCAGCCTGGTGTCATTGACTGAGCAATACTGTTTGGTGCAGGTCGAAGAAGGGGGGGGGGGGGTAAGATTTGTGAACCCGATATGTCATGCTACGCTTAAAACCCAGAACGTACGCACTCAATGCAGCAATTGGCCCACATAATTCATGGAGCCACGGAGAAATGGGGACCTGTTTTTCCCACCCCCGCCTCCATCGTATGTTCTTGATGAGTGCACGTGTGAGATCTCTTGAAGCGTGTGCATGTGTGATGTATCATCGCTGTGCGTAAGGATGGGGCTTCGTCCCACTAAATCAGACTGTGCGGCAATCTGTGCCCCCATTGTTTTGGAATTAGCTTTTTTTTTCTGGAATTCTGCACCTATAAATGTGTCCATTTGTTGAGTTGATGTGAATGCGTGACTGCATGTCTTTTGAGTGTCACCCCAGCCCCCCGCTAGATATCGTTTCCCCGATTGAGTGTGTTTGCTTCTTGACCCACAGACACTTGAAATTGTTTCATTGTGCGATTTCTGCTACTGTATGCTTTCCTACAAAATGCATAAATTAAAAGTTCCCTCCATAAGGAGGATCATATTTCTCATGTGCGAGCTTCAATCAAGGATTTTTCTCTGCTCGTTTTTTTGAGCAGTTTTTAAAATACTTGACTTGAGAGCTTTTTGAAAGCAAATGGGCTATGTATGTGTGTGTGTGTGTGTTTGCGATTCTAATGGGATTTAATTTTTACCAAGCTGGAGCCTTTCAATATTTTTTGGGGGTATTCACAAGCTCCATTAAAGCAATTTCTCCTCGGTGCAGAATTCCTTATGGCATCTTTATATCTGCAATTTTTTTAAGTATTATTTTTTGCACATGTTGCTTTTTCCATCGAAACTCAGTCTACTATAAGAAACAAGGTGCCTGAAAAACCTACAAACAAAATAAAAGGGGGTGGTGGAACTTAAAAAGGTTTGTTTCCCAGCCAGCCACCGTAATAAAGAACAATCTTCGAATGGCTTTCTTGTTAAGTAGATTTAATGATATGCATCCCAGACCTGTGGGTTGAACAATACTGTATGTAATGTGTGCTTTTATTTTCACTTAGTTAAAATCAGACTTCATATATAAGATAACAAATTTATGGGGGGAAAGTGAGGTATTAGAAACTAAGTTTGAAAAAAAAAATCAGGATCAGTATGCAGAGATCACTGGGTTTCAATTGAACCGCGTACAGGGGTTCCTATGTACGTGAATGATCTTGAATGAATAAGCAAATTAAAGTTTTATGAAAATCAAGTGGTGGTCTTTTTTTTTTTAACTCCCACCAATGACATTGCATTGTAGACCTGCCTAGCATTTGAAAGCTCCACAGATTAGGTTATTTTTTTGTCAGTCACTTGTTACATCCTGATATTTCCACACGAATTTTGCTCAAAGTTAAACTCCTGAATTTGATTCACAAAAAAAATGATCACACCCGTCCGAGCTTTTGTCGAGGCAAAACATGAGCGCCTTTCATGGAAGTGGTAAAAAAAGCACAACACAAAGACAATGGGTGGAGATATCATAGTTGGATTTAATTTAGTTTTAGGCGGAGAATAAGCTACAACAAAGGTGTCAAAGTCACGGCCCCGGGGGCCAAAAGTGGCTCGCCACATATTTTATTTGACCCGCACAAGCATGTTAAGTGCCATGATCCTTGCAAAAGTCCGAACCAAAACTTCAAATTGTTCCATGTAAACCACAATAGCAGTTATTATTCTTGACTTCAGATTTGAAAATTATTCATTTGTTGCCCGTTCTGATTGTAATGTCATTGTAAATCAGTCAGGGATGAAATATTCTAATGGTTTCCCAAATTCATAACGGCCCTCGAGAGGAAACCGTAACTACAATGTGGCCTGCGTCAAAAAGCCACCAGTGCCCACAATACGAAAATGACAAGCAGTCACCATAGTAACCATCATTCTTGAAGCTGGTCATGACAAAAATAATGGTACACTAAGCATCGTTGGTTCTACAGCATTGGTCCATGCAAAACATTTCCACAAGAAATATCACAATCATAAAATACCCAACAACTCAGACTTGACATTTCCCTGGCCTCATGAATCTTTGCTACTACCTAAATAAATGGTGAGCTCCGAGCGATGTATCTCAGTCGTCTTTTTGTTTGATTTGGAGTGTTGGCCTGCAGACCAACATGCCCACCACTCCCTGAGCTCTGCCGGCCCGGTGGGTCGGCGCTCCTTTATCTGACTCGGGGGAAATGAAGCAGGAGAAGGGTTGAAATCTTTGGGCGGCCACTTCCTGTTTAGTTCTGTCTCAAAACGCTCCCCGTTGGAGTCGTTGGTCCGATTGTCATCTGCAGCGTGTCGGCCCCCTTTGGAGTCAACATTCTGCACCTCACAGAAGTCCAGTTTTTGCATTTCGTTTTTGTAGTCTTCCAATTTGGCTTTGCAGTCCACAACCTTTGCCTTCATGTCATGAAACTGATTCTGCAAATCTCTCTCAAACTCTTCTTCTCCTTTTAATTCGTTTTCCCAGAACCTGATCTGCTCTATTTCTTCTTCAATGAGCTTCTGCTCGTTCCTGGTTCTCTCGCTTTCCTCCAGCTCTAAAATCTCTTTGTCTAAAAACCCTATCTGGACTTGGAGCTTTTGAAGGTAGCTGAGCTGCCATATGATAGTATCTCTTAGATTTTTTTTTTCATCTTCACTATTGGAATTGTAGAAGCGGTTGAGTTTTTCTGCTTGTGTTTTTTGGGACTTTTTGTTTTCTTTCAACTTCTGCTGACTTCCCATGCAGCAAGATGTCTGATCCAAGTCGGACTTTGAGTTTCTGTGACCTCGGATTTCACCCTGCTCGCGTGAACTCTTCCTCGCGGCTGAAAGTGTGACGCTCAGAAATGTCCGTTGCTTTTTTTCTGTCTTTTTCTTGCCACTGTCCCGATCGCAAGATGTACTATAAACCTGTGTTTTGCCAAGATTCTCCAGCCATTCCCAAGCCTCCTCCATGAAGGTTAGGGACTTTCTTTTGGGTCTTTTCAGGTGCTCGTTGTTCTGATCTGTGTCACGCCTCAAGCAGGACAGTGGTAAACTCTGGCGATGTAGAGTCAGCGACCCGCTGCGAGGCCAACTTTTTACGCCGGCTTCTTTTCTCCGAAGTGGCGGACAAGGCTGGTGTCGACCCACTTTGGTCCTGCTCATTTCGCCGGAAGCTGAAGGACCGCTGTGGAGCAAAGTCAGCCGGACCTCCTTGGCATGTTCTCCATATTTCCTTAGCATCTCCAGAGGGCGCTCAGCTGGCGCCATGCACCTCTCGAAATCTTTGAACGTCTCGCGTAACATGTAGCGTCCAGGTTGGCCTGTATGAAAACAAGGACATGATTTTGTTTTCAAATGTATGGGAGGTCATAAAAATAAAGGTCTAGCTTTGGCCAGATGGACACATACCAAGTGCTTGAGCCAACACTGTGACCACTTCTTGGCATGTTGTCTCATCTGTCACTCCACAAACTAAACGTGGCAGACCGTCCACAGACACGGTGATTTCCATTGTACACAATCTGAGGGGACAAATAGATATACAGTACAGAAATGGTCCATCGATGAAAAGGTTTCTTCAGCCGTCATCTACTTCTTTGAAGGTGTTGGACGTTTCGCTTCTTATTAAAGAAACAAAGTCAGCAAACTAAAGTCTTAATGGTAGTTTGATCAAAAAAACGTCTTGGCATGATTGAGGTCTTGATTTTTCATGCATAGTATATTTGAAGAAAATGGAAAAAGATCTACTAACCTTGACGTGGTGCTTGCAGCAAAGATGTTCCGAACTGTCTGCTTGGTTGAGGACTCTGCTATGCAGCAGGAAAAACAGACCAATTAAGAGTCATTAGAACTTCCTAAGGCATTTCAAGAACCAAAAGGCGCCCCTATTGTCCCACCCATATTACGGTCCCTGACTGTATTTTGACTGTATTTGTTTCATTTTAAACCATCAAAATCAACCCCTTTATCCTTTCAAAAGGTTCTCAGATGCTACACTGGAGGCAAGTGTGTTCAGGGTATTTTTTTTTCCATAAAGCAGATAGGAAAATGGATGGATGGACAAAAGTACCACTAATGATATGCTGTGCTTCACGCAGCACATGAAAGAATCACTTTCTAAATACAGTTTAGGTGGATTTACTTTGCATTGCGTCTGTGTAAGCTCTCATTCATACAGGAATGGTCCATCGATGAAAAGGTTTCTTCAGCCGTCATCTGTACTTGTTTGAAGGTGTCGGGCGTTTCGCTTCTTATCCAAGAAGCTTCGTCAGCAAACGAAAGTATTACTGGTAGTTTCGGCCCTATATATATCCCTACTATCTAGACGTGGCGGTGCTGGACTCTGCTATGATTAGTCTCTGCTCTCAGGTTGGGGGGAGCAGAGGACTAATCCCTGCGGCTCGACTGATTGCCTCTATTGTCCAGACTGACTACTGGCTTGATTACCCAATTTGCCCTGGTATCACCTCATCAGCATAACTAAGCCTACGTTGCCTAAGCAATCTATTGTACGAACGATCCAAATTGAACTTGAACCCACCATTAAGGTTAAGGGAAGGATTTTGCTGTTTTATGACGAAGCTTCTTGGATAAGAAGCGAAACGTCCGACACCTTCAAAGAAGTACAGATGACGGCTGAAGAAACCTTTTCATCGATTAATTGCTGTGTTCAATACATTTGCATTTCAAGGGTCAACCCAATTTGTATTGGTGGTGATTTTTATGAATAAAACCCCCCATTTTTTTAAAAACCACTTAGTCCCTCTATACTACTTCGTATTCTAATGTTGTAGCTCTGCCAGTCTCACCATTAAGGCCTATCATGATGGATTTGTTACGTGTTATTTCTTGGAAAACGTTTCAAAATTAAGTACTAGATTAAGACCATCAAGTGTGCCAGCAGCTGTTGTCGGCTGTTGGAAGTGGCGCGAGGGCATTGGAAGGTAACATGATAGGAGGTGACTTGGACCCCCTACGTTTGCGTGTTGCCACATGCCCTGCAGCTCTGTGTCCACTTTGGCAACCATTCACATTTCAATCTAAGAGTGATGATTGATTCATTCATTTATCTAACTTTTCACTTTGAAGTGGTGTCCTTCAACTTCAACCTCACGTTGGAACCTTGGAAAAAGAACACCTGAGTGCAAGCTTTCACGCTTCCGGGTGTCAGTATCATGAGAACCAACAAAGATCAGATATATCATAACCACAATTTGTTGTTATTGGGTGAGATTTTTTTTTATGAGGCAGACCGATGGCCACGTTCTGAACTGCTGAAACCTGCGAAAAGTTTGTTACATTAGGTGTTGCAGTGATTTTTTTTATGCTTATACTGTATATGCTTTGATTGTAACCCTAAAGTGAATTCCTGAGATTTGGACTCTATCTTTTTTTTTTTTTACTTTTTAAACTAACTCGTTCAACTGTAAAACGAACTCTGACATTTAAGCTCACATTCTCTAAAAATAGAAGTCTTGCTGACTTTCTTCACGCTGCAAAGGCTCATGATGGATAGCACACGAGAGGCGTTTTTTTTTTGCATGACCCCCGGATGCTATTTGAGACATTGAAAGGAGAAAGACTGCAATACCATAGATGTTGCTCATTATTTACCCTTTCAATTACGTTTTTTTAGAATCACTATAACCCAATAACCACTGTTATCATTTTTATTTTTGTAGGTTAACTTATTTTCACACTTGTCTTATATTAAAAAATATTCACATCAGGTCGATTTTTTTTATTTGTTTTTTTATTTAAATTGGGACTTCTGGATGTATTCCTATCACAATGGCATGCAGTCCATGGATTACTTGAGCTGCTTGTCCTAATGAGGGTCGTGGGGATGCTGAAACCCATACCGGCAGTTTTCGGGCAGTAGGCGGAGCTCATAGCCCACAAAGACGAACAACTTGTCAGAGGCACACTTAGGAGTAGTAATTTAAAATCAAACTCATAACCTCTGCACTGCAATGCGAATGTACTCATTTTTCCACCACACTTCAAACTCATTTATTAAGTTTCTCAATGACAAACTGTGGCGGGGGTTGTAACTTTCTGGACTCCACACCTCTGCTTCTTCCCCATGTTTGTATAGAAATGCTAAAATTCAGCTGCGATGATGATTATTATTTTAACTCTTCAAGCAAGGGAAGCAACATGGAAGCTCTGACCACACATCTCTATTTAGTAAATTACACATTTTGAATGACTGTACACCCAATAAAAATATGTGATTGATTTGCGACAGTACGTATTTGTGAAAATGTGCACGCAACGACCTCTTACATTTAATGTTGACTTATGTAATTGGTTAAAAGCTACGTGGACACCTACGGACGCGACAATAAATAAATACCTACCTATCTACCTACGTACCTACATACATACAAACATAAACGAACAAATACAAAATATATGAATAAACAAGCAAACAAACAAAAACAAGCAAATAAGTACAGTACATTAGTTATAATAATAAATAATACTAATAATGGATGGATTTGCCTTTATTAGTCTCGCAACGGAGAAATGTACATTTCACAGCAGCAAAGTGATGAAATAATAATAATAATAATAATAATAATAATAATAATAATAATAATAATAATACATTTCATTTATAAGCACCTTTCAAAACTCTCAAGGATGCTTTACAGTCACAGGATATTTTATTCTGCAGGTTTATTCTGCATTAATCATTGAACGAACGGACAAACAAACGAACGAAAAAAAGCAATCAATCAACGTTAATAAAATAAAATAACATTAAATTAAATTAAAAAGCAAACCTATCATACATTTTTTTTTCATTACTAATCTAACCACTCGGCCACTTTTTATTACAAACGTGGCTGGCGTAGTTCGAATTGAATTCTTCGAGATTTTGGGCATCTTTTAAACACGAATTACAAAGAAATACTATACCTGGCTATACGTGCATTTTAAATGATGAAGTTCATTACTTCCAGTTTTGACAGGCCGTGCGTCTGCTTTTAGTTGTCAGTTTGACTCAAGTCACCAACATAAAAACGCACGAAGGTTTCCCCATAATCGCTAACGCCCTTACGTATGTCTTTGTAACGTGTGTGGGGGGCTCTGTGTGCGTGGGTTCAACAATTTAACATAGAGTGACACATCTATGAATGCGTGTGGTGTCAGGGGGGGTTGTTGGTGATGCCTCTCCTCGGCGTGCACTTTTTGGGCTCAGCGGATTCCAGTTTCATGTGAGACCCCAGGAGCTTCATATTGCCGTGACCCACCACTTGGACACATTCACCAGCATTGCAGTGGTCCGGTGAACGACCACCCCTCCTTGATTTATTCTCCAGGAGACGTTGCACGAAGCGAATCACCATGCCGAAAGTTCTGGTGCCGGGTGAGTGTGAGCAATGTGTTTCAATGCGTGACATCTTAATTTAAATGGCAAAAGTGGAATAATAGTAAATGCTGTGTCGGTGTCTTGGAGAAGAATGGAGAGGTGGGGTTAAAAAAAATGAGAAGCGTAATCTCGTGAAAGCATGTGTGAGGGGGTCACTGCTTCGCTGTGTTGTGCTATCAACAACAGGTCTGATAAGAAACGTGCTGGTTCTAACTTTAGAAGGCCGGTTCATTTTGTGTAATGTTGAGAGTCAAGCATTTATGATATGATGTGACAAACTTTACCCCCAAAAATGATTTAAGAAATGGTAGTTGATGTCCCCCTCAAGTACTTATCTGGACGTCAACATTACTTGATCTCCCCTAATGGACATACAGTAAAGTCTCGTTATATCGATATTCAAGGGAGTCCGAAAAAATATCGATATAACCGGGACTATCGATATATCCGACCCTGTTTGCATGTAATTTTCTCCGTGCGTGCATAGAAATAGTATCGATATAACCGGGACTATCGATATATCCGATATCGATATAACGAGACTTTACTGTATTATAAAGAATACACTTTTTGAAGAAAACATTAAAAACAATCATATTAAGAAGGTTTGCCATCACCTTGCTGGATGTCAACACATCCCATGATACTTCAGCCCTATGCGCATTGAACAGATACATTATCGATTGGCACCACTGATGACAAACATGTTTTATTAACCATGGAACCCTTAATTGACTTCATCTGACACGGGGAGAAGCCTGGGTGATCCGTATGCATTGAGTTACTCTACAAAAACACACAATTTAAGTGTTTTGGGTATTTTAGATGCTATAAAACGTTTTTCTGATGTCAGTTAGGATACAAAAAAAGTGATGTCGGTTGTCCTTAAGGGTTTGTAGTAGCGCTTTTGTTCAAGTGCAGCATGGCAATATGCAGGAACGTTGAGCTTTTCCAGGTGCTCACAGGCCATCACTGTCTTTACCGTCTCCCAGAGATGGATGACAAGATGCGGGCCTTTGCCGAGCAGATCTTTGCATCTGAGAACAAAGGCGAGGATATCCGCGATGAGATCTCCGTCTTTGACGTACCCGAGGACTGTCCCATCCTCCACCATGAAATGGCGCACCATTTTCATGTTGATGACGATCTGGAGAAGCGGTGAGTTTTGATCGTATTGACATAATTGCCATATCAGGGGGAAATTGCTCAATTTTGTAATGTACCTGAACAATAACATGATCACCTTCAGTTTGGATAAATCTGACATTGATTGCCTGCTAAAATTAAAATTAAAATTAAAATTAAAATTAAACTAAATAAATATAAATAATAATAAAAAAACATAACAAAAAATAAATAATAATAATATAAAACAATGTATTTATTTAACTGTTCTCCTCAAGATACATACAGCAAAATATACAGTTAATTGTTATGTGCCCCCCTCAAAATACAGTACAACAGTAGTTTGAAACAGTGTGCGTCAAACTGCGTTCACTGTATCAAACGACAAGCAACAAGTACATGTATTGATGAATCCATAATATATATTCAGTATTTACATATAAGCATGTACTGTTTATGCATATATTGAAATCATTATAAACTCCCCAAATTATAAAAAAAATGGATCAACATATTACTTGAGTTTTTCCACAAAAATAAATAAATACACAAATAAACACAAATAAATAAACACACACACACAACAAACAAACAAAAAATAAAATAAACTAAGAAAGAAAGACAGAAGGAAAGAAACAAAAATAAATACGTAAATACAGTAAAGTCTCGTTATATCGATATTCAAGGGAGTCTGAAAAAATATCGATATAACCGGGACTATCGATATATACGACCCTGTTTGCATGTAATTTTCTCTGTGCGTGCACAGAAATAGTATCGATATAACCGGGACTATCGATATATCCGATATCGATATAACGAGACTTTACTGTACATGTTCACAGCGAATCAGTGTCCTCCATCTAACCTGGTTTTGTGCATCCTCTTCTCTCACACCCTCTACCTTCATGTCCTCTTTGACAACATCCATAAATAAACCTCCTATTTGGTCTTCCTTTCAGTCTTCTGCCTGGCAGTTCAATAAATACAAAAATACATAAATAAATAAATACAAACATACATACATAGATACATAAATGAATAAGTATATGAATAAACAAATACATGAATACATAAACAAACCCTCTCCCAAAGTGTAAAACAAAAATACTGGACATAATGTATGGTGCTGTAATAATTCAAAACAAGCTTTAAAAAAATCACTAAACAAATCTTTAGGTATATACATGTGAGCTGGGATTTACATGTTATTAACTCCATCCATAGCAAGAAGCGCTTTCGCAGCATGGCCGCACCAAAGGCTGATAGTCAAGCAGCTGAGATCCCTGTGGTAGCGGATACACCCACCTATATGGAAGTGCCGGACTTCCAAAGAGTGGCCATCATCGGGGACTATGTTTCTGGGGTAAGTGCAAGAGTTCCATTTCTTGATGAACTTTGCCTTGATGACACACTTAAAAAATAGATAGTGATGAGAATCTGTCTGTTTCCCTCGAAACAGGTTACAATGGATGACTTTGAGTTGTCCTGCAAAGGTCTTTACAGAGCAATGAGCATCAGAGAGAAGTACATGAGGCTGGCCTACCAGCGTTTCCCCCGTACCGCCTCGCAATACCTCTGTGATATTGAGGGAGAGGCCTTTAAGGTGGAAGACCAGGTGCAGCCTGGTAAGGACAATGACTTGTCATATAACAGTGTCTGAAACTCATGTCAAAGTTAGCGAACACCAGGGCAGACAACGGCCAGAAAGGTGCCTGCCCAATTTTTGCCAACTTGAAACACAATAAAATGACTAATCGGAGGAAAAAAACATTGTTGCGAAGTATAAAGGAGTTTTTTTTTTTTGAATTAAGGAAGTACCTACCACAAATGCTCCCTTGCTTAATTTTAATTTGAGGTATCTGGGGGCGGGAAATGTAGCACAAAAAGAGGCAGAAAATGGCGACAAAGCTCCGTGTAAGGAATTAATTAGCCAGTTTCCGCTGGCTCATTAATTCCTTACATGGAGCTTCGTCGCCCTCTTCTGCCTCTTTTTGGTGCTACACGAAGTTTGCAGACCAAAGTACAGCAAAATGCATTGACGTGATGGAAGGACTGCGACAATGTGTTCTTTTTTCTCTCAGGGGCGTTCCTTCAGTGACGTAACGTGAGGACTCGTCACCAACTCGAAAACAAGACTTCTGGAATATTCAGTGCGAGTCTTAAAACGTAAAATATAGCTATATGCGGTGGAATCTCTGTAAAATACGCTCAGAAGAAGTCATTTGAAGCCATTTTACAAATTATGGACACAACTTGTCTGGAGACGTCTGTTGTCGTTTAAATCTGCACCATTTTTTGTTTTGTTTTCAGTCTTCACACCCCCACCAGAGAACGGCAAAGACCCATTCGATACCTCCGACCTGCCAGAGAATCTGGGCTACGTCGCACGGATGAAAGATGGTGTCATCTACGTATACAATGACGTCAACGCCGCGGACAAACATGAACCCAGAGACTTGCCGTGCGCTAACCACACCACCTTCATTGACGACATGAATTTTCTCATCGCTTTGATTGCTCAGGGTCCCACGTGAGTCCCCTTGAGGGGGTTGCTTGCCTCTGTATTCGTATCATGTGAGCGATGTTCACTATCAACCAGTTACATTCAAATTCATTTGTGTTAGATCAAGGGTGTCAAACAATGTTTTTGCCGCGGGCTACATTGTAGTTACGGTTTCCTCTCGAGAGCCGTTATAAATTTGGGCAAACCATTAGAATGTTTCATCTCCACATATTACACAACAAATTCATGAATAAGTCGTTTTCAAATTAGAAGTCAAGAATAATGACTGTTATTTTGGTTTACAGACGACAATTTGAAATTTTGGTTTGGACTTTAGCAAGTATAGTGGCATTTGACATGCTTGATTTGCTTTCACGGGCCCAATAAAATGTGACCGGCCAGATTTGGCCCCCGGGCCTTTACTTTGACACATGTCTGCTAGAAGGTAGACTCAGAATAATGTTCAGATGTAGTAGTAGACTTTTTTTTCGTCATTTTTGACCTTCATTTTTATAAATGGTGATCTATTTTCAGCAAGACCTACAGTCACCGTCGTTTGAAGTTCCTCTTGTCCAAGTTCAACGTGCACGAGATGTTAAATGAGATGCAGGAGATGAAAGAGTTGAAGAAGAACCCCCACAGGGATTTCTACAACTGCAGAAAGGTAGTCGTCCGACAGACGTGTTTGCTCCCTTTTAGTAATAGTCAGTCTTGTCACATGTGCGTTATTTTACGTCCGCAGGTGGACACCCACATCCACGCCGCTGCCTGTATGAATCAGAAGCACCTTCTGCGCTTCATCAAAAAGTCGTACCGTGTAGACTCTGACCGTGTCGTGCATAACCTTCAAGGCAAAGAGGTCACCATGAAGGAACTCTTTGAGTCGCTCAACTTGCATCCGTATGACCTCACTGTGGACTCCTTGGATGTGCATGCTGTAAGTTATTGACTCCTGCAGGAAGTGAATATTATGGATTTACAAATGCATACCGCGATTTTTAAATCATGTAAGCATGATTCATTTTTCACACAGCATACTATCTACAGCACAGGTGTCAAAGGCAAGGCCCGCGGGCCGAATCTGGCACGCCACATCATTTTTTTCAGCGTGCAAAAGCGAATCAAGCATGTAAAGTACCCATGATGCTTGCTAAAGTCTGAACCAAAAATTCAAATTCTCGTATGTAAACCACAATAACTGTCATTATTCTTTACTTTGAATTTGAAAACTAGTTATTCATTCATTTGTTGTTCGTTCTGTATGGATTCTAATGGTTTCCCTGAATTCATAACTTGAGAAAAAAGAACATAACTGCAATGTTGTGTGCGGCAAAAAATGAGTTCGACACCTCTGACCAAGAGGAAATATTAAAATACTTCAATCGGCATTGAAGATTCGATTAAACTGGCCTGCCAGACCTTCTAACATTGGCAAATTTCGTACCGTCACCAATTTGAATGCTGTCCACGGGTAATGATCATTTCTTAATTTACCACATACACACAAAAACAATCAGTTCAATACAGTCATTCAATAGTTCAATAAATACCCTCTTTTTCGCACTAAAAGGCCCTTCCAAGTATAAGGCACACATCAATGAATGGCCTATTTTAAAACAGTTTTCTTAAATAGGGTGCACTGCATTATAAGGCCCATAGATGAGAAGCTTCAAAATGTCTGTGGTTCTGTTATGCATCCACAGATGCAGCTATGCTAAAGGGAAGAAAATACAATAAAGCTTGATTGAATTAGAATTGTTCAGTTAGTCAGTACTTAACTATGGTTTTGTTATTATCATCTTTGTTTTATTATAGCCGCACAGAGCTCACAAAGTACAGTAGTTGTCAAGTTGAACGTGTTTGAACGTGCTAACAATCACCACTAGATGACAAAGGAACACGGGAAACAACTCAATGGGGAATATAAAGAGACTGTGTCACACCATATATAAAACGCATCAGATTATAAAGCCCACTTTTCAGGCTTTTGAGAAAATTCACTGGTTTTAGGTTTATTCGTAACATTTTTTTCTGGTTTCTATTATGTGGTGTTACAGTTAACTGATTGTAATGTTGGAAAAAGTGAGTGGTCATGTTAGTTTGACGAAGTTGCAATTGTCAGACAAATATTTGGACTGTTTGACTGAAAGGAGACATCATGTTGTTATTCGGTGAATAAGACGAATGAGAAGTCGATTGACACATAACACCATGTCAATCTTTACTTGTGTCTCCAAAACATGTGCACCTTCATTTTACAACTGCCCTAAAACGCCCAAATCTACATTTACAGACTCAAACTTTGTCCTGTCACATTTATCCTGCTTTTCACGGAATCGACAATAAACAGATTGTATCTTATTTAAAGGGCAGACAAACGTTTCAGCGTTTTGACAAGTTCAATGCCAAGTACAATCCTGTGGGAGCCAGCGAGCTGCGTGACGTCTACCTGAAAACGGAGAATCACATCAATGGAGAATACTTTGCCACCATCATTAAGGTCAGTTATTGGATTGGATTCAACTTTATTAGTTTTGCAGTGGAGAAATGTACATTGCACAGCAGCAAAGTGATGAAAATAAGAGGAAAGGAAATGAAGAAGTAGAAAAACAAAATACAGGACCTGTTGAAAAGGCAGCCATTCTCATGGCGCCATCTTGAAGTTAAAAAAACAACAACTATATAATAAATAATGTGACGCAACACAAAATACACACATTCAATCTTAAGCACTTTCTTTGTTGCATGAAGCAGTTCTAGATGAAAGAGGAGAGGTCAAAGCCTCATTTTCACCAGTGGATCAGGGACGTCGTAGTGGAATGTGCACGTCTGCTAAAAGCTAAATGATTGAAAGCAAACACGTAGCTGTAGCATCCGTTGAAGAAAAGAAATTGTCTCACATCTCTTGTCCCATGTAAATCTGCTTTAATTCCAAGCCGTGACAGTTCCACATTATTGTTCTAAAGAATAGTATGTCTGGAATATAATGTTAGGAATATTAAAGGACAACCGACGCCTCCGGAAAAGTTGTGTCCATAATTTGTGAAATCGCTTCAAATGACTTCTACTGAGTGTATTTTATGCTCAAAATGACCCGTAAGAACTTCTTTAATCGATTGCAAACATGTATGCTTTCCTCTTCAGAACTATTTGAATCATATTCATAACTGGATGAGTAACAAGAAAGCATCTTCTCCGAATCTGAAGCCATTGTTTTGATTCTTGAGCAAGGCAAGACGTTTTGGCGTGACGTCACGAACAAGGGGGCGGGACCTTCTGAAACTGGCCATTTCCGGTTTCATTTTGAAGTATTTTTTGGGACACTTTAAGTCATTTTTATTGGTGTTTTGCATTTGACTAAAAATATCAGCCTGCGTCTTTTGGCTATTTTAGATGCTATAAAACGTTTTTTTCTGATGTCAGTTAGGAAACAAAAAAAAAAACGGTGTCGGTTGTCCTTTCAGTCTTGGCTTTACCAATAGATTCATTCCTTCCTTCATTCATTCATTCATTCATTCATTCATTCATTCATTCATCCATTTATTTGTTTGTCCATTTATTTATTTATTTATTTTACTGTATTTTACTGAAATGGCATAACTATAAATTACAACACATGTTAAAACCTGTATTGTGCAAACATTCATAGGGTAAACTTAAGAAAGACATTTTTTTTGATGAAGTTATAAACCATATGTTCAGGCAAAACAAAATATGTGACTTCTCGATTGCCTTCTTCTGGATTCACTCCATGTTTGTTTCAACAGGAGGTAGCCAGCGACCTGGAGGACGCCAAATACCAATATGCCGAGCCTCGTCTGTCCATCTACGGCTGCACGGCCAACGAGTGGACTAAGTTGTCCGGTTGGTTTGTCAAGCACAGGGTCTACTCTCCTCACCTCAAGTGGATGATTCAAATTCCCAGAATCTAGTATGTCTTCTTTCTCTCCTACTAAACTCATCATCCGATCTCGACCCCCCACTCTTTGTGTGTCGCTAAATCCTCCTTTACACCCCAACGTTTTGCCCCTCGTCTACTCTAGCGACATCTTCAGAGGCAGGGACTTTGTCCCTCACTTTGGCAAGATGTTGGAGAACATTTTCCTCCCCGTGTTCCACGCCACCATTGACCCAAAATCCAACCCCGAGCTCAGCATTTTTCTCAAGCATGTGAGCGAGAAAAAAAGCCAACGTGGATAGCTGTAGACACGCAGCATCGCTATTTCTTCTTTTGCAATTAGCTTGAACGTTTTGACCAGTTGCTTCTCATTTGCTTAGGTGACTGGTTTCGATAGTGTGGACGACGAGTCCAAGCACAGTGGTCACATGTTCTCCACCAAGAGCCCCAAACCAGAGGAATGGGACATGGCTAGGAACCCATCCTACACTTACTACATTTACTACATGTATGCTAACATCGCTATGCTCAACCAACTGCGGAGGTCAGTCACTCATAACTCGGAACTAATTTACTAAGTTTTTCATCTTTTTGAATATCCCTCCCGTTTATGTACATCAGTTTGCATTCGCCAATGGTCATTTAATTTTTTTTGGCTATTTCAGGCAGCGGGGGATGAACACGTTCATGTTCAGGCCTCATTGTGGTGAAGCCGGCGCCATCACTCATCTGTTGGCCGCCTTTATGACAGCTGACAACATTTCGCACGGCCTCAACCTCAAAAAGGTCAGTGGTTATCTGTTGAATCACACTCCAATCACATCCTGCACGTTTTTATTTCAATTCCATTGCGTTGGTGTGTAAAAATACGAGTAATTCTCGCAAAGAAGTGTGACGACTCAAATCCTTGGCGAGCTCAATTGGGATACTTGGAAAGTATCACCCCCAAAAAAACCCTCAATGCATTCTCTTGCGATGTGCTAACATTTGGAATGACGGCCAATGAATGACGCAACCTGATGACTTTTTGTAATAAAACAATTCCAGATGTGTATTTAGAGGAGCAAAAACAAGATTACCTTTGGTCAACTTGACTAATTGGAAATGAATGTCGTGTCATACATGAAAAAAAAACCCACTTCATTTATCGACTCAGTTTATTCTTTTAAAGACACACATGTGTGACGGGTGTCACAACATTGACTATCTTGAGCTCCACATTGTTGCCGTCTTAATAATACCAGACGTGGATGTGTCTTTTTATTTCTTTTATTGCTGCAACACATTATGGCAGAAGGGATGGGTGAAGTCGCATGGGTTTCGTCTTGTGAATAACATAAAACTTGTCCAAGTAGTTCTCAATATCCAAAAACATTGTAGATAACAAAACAGAATGAACAACGTGTGATCGTATCGTGGTTATTTACAGAAAAAGAGAATACAACACAAGTTCACTGTTATTTACATGATGTCCCTGAACGAATCACATGCGAGACAAACACGCGGTGCGCTGGATAATGGCGGCACAGTACGACACGCCACTCACACTCACGGTCAAATGAAACACGACACAAGAAACGACACACTATACAATAAAAACGAAATGAAACAATCATTACCTGCAACACAGTATGGCAGAAGGGATGGGTGAAGTCGCATTGGTTTCGTCTTGTGAATAACTGCACAACAGAAAAGCACAAGTGCTTCAAAGTTCCACTCGACAAAACTTGAATTAAATAACAACACAACAAGTAATCTGGACTCGAAAGGAACACACTAGACAGTACAAAAGGGGAAACAAAATAAGATATTGTCATGAAAATCCGAGTTAATCCAGACCATCTGACAAATGCGACTCACCATAAAACTTGTCCAAGTAGTTCTGAAAACTATGGGCGGGACTTCGTGCCATGTTATGCGCCGATGCATCACTTCCGTCATAATTTAATAATCTTAGTGCACAACTGCGTTACACATGGCTACACAAACAGTAAAACAAACTCCCGGGGGCCATCTGAATCAGCAGACTCGGCTAAGCAACTCTACCAAGGTCGTTCTTTGGTCACTACATGTCTTTTATTCTTCTGGATATTTTCTTGAACCACCAGAGTCCAGTACTGCAGTACCTGTACTACCTGACCCAGATCCCCATTGCCATGTCCCCTCTGAGCAACAATAGTCTGTTCCTTGAATATGCCAAGAACCCCTTACTGGAGTTCCAAAAGAAAGGTCTGATGGTCTCCCTCTCCACCGATGACCCCATGCAGTTCCATTACACAAAGGTCTTTGACACGGGCTAAGCAAGTGAACCGAAACATGATTGAATGAGAGAGCTTTATCCCATTGCTTTGTCTTCCCTGCAGGAACCTCTGATGGAGGAGTATGCCATTGCGGCGCAGGTTTTCAAGTTGAGCACTTGCGATATGTGCGAGATATCCAGGAACAGCGTCCTACAGAGTGCATTGTCTGATGAGGTAGCGCTGCGACCCCATAGATTTAAAAAGTCAAACTGGCAACATTACCCGTGACACTTTGATGGAGGCTGTGCAGTTTATCGGGCAACGGACGGCGCTGTTGCCTCACGTTGTCAACGTAGCGGTCTTTAAAGGCAGCTGGTCACAAGACATGATAACAGACAGGTGGGGCACATGGAGGGAAAGCCCTCCTCTGCCACCTACTGGAGCCAAACAGAAAAAAGATCATAACAAAGTCACATGTCATGTTTTGACATAATATAATTTTGGGTGTTTGGGTGCCAAGTAATTTAATTTGAAGTGAGTTTCAATATACTCTACTGTAATTCCAATTTATGGAGGAATTTGAGTTCCATTTGATGCTAAGACTCGTGATTTACACCGGGATTGAACATGACTCATTTTTGTAACTTTTTGTGTAGGTTCATCAGTCCAGGCTGTACTGCCAATCATCCTAAATTCCCTCAGAGTGACTATATTTACTCCACATTTGCTTTCAGTTTTACTTTTTGTAGGGCACTTACGTTAGTAGCTAGTTAGTAGGAAGCACTTAGTAGCTAGCAGTTAGTAGCTAGTTAGTTAGCTAGTTGACAACTAGCGAACATGGTGTAGACAATAGATGTTAACATAAACTCTTCTGTTTTTCTGTGCTCAGGAGAAAAGTCACTTTTTGGGTCAGAACTACCTGAAAGAAGGTCCGGAAGGGAATGACATCCGTAAGACCAATGTGGCTCAGATCCGTATGGCTTATCGCTATGAGACCATCTGCTATGAACTCAACCTCATCAAGGAGGGTCTAAAGACTGAATAAAAAATGTCAAAATTTATGGCATGTAACAAATGTTTTATTTATGGGATCACTCAAATGTATTATCTGGAGCCCAGAACAATTTTCATCACTGTAATATACAGTACTTTGTGTGCGTTCTTGGTTTTCTTTAGGAACATCATGGACAGAAGTACATTAAAAAGGGATAAAGCGGGGAAAATGTGTCTGTGATGTTTGCATGTGATTAGTCCAGGAGAATATTGCGACATTACAAGAGTATCTTATAAAATGACTTGACAAATGGTTTATTTTTACAACAACCAATTTTATGGCGCTGAGAATTCATTTTTATTTTGAAAGCTCTCCCAACTTGTGTTTTAGGCTTTATGTTGAAAACTAAACGGAATATGTTTGACCTGAAGTTTTTTATTGTCACCAGAGGAGGGCGAGAGCTGTAAAACTCAACTTGTCCCTTCTTTTTTTGTCTCCCACTTTTCTTTTCTTGTGACTGGGCTGCACAATACAATACTCAACGGCACGCATTCGCAAACATTTATTTTTCCAAGTTCAACTTTGATCTTATCGTCAGTCGTAGCTTTGAATGCAGATCTGAAAACTTCTCATTGAAGCATGAGCGCGACCGTAGTCTTAACTTTAAGTCAAATATTTGATGGCCGAAGGGGACGAGGATGAGTTTTGCGGTTCGTTTAACCGGTAAGATACTTTGCTTTTGAATTTTTGTTGTCTGGAAACAAGCCACTGTGGTGTGAGTCGACAACGCATTAGTTAAAGGACGTTCTTTGTTGGCAGCAAATTGTTAGGAACGGTTCATGATTATTACTTTGCAAGAATGGGAGTTTACAACGTTTTATTTGAGTCGTTGTGAAATGTAACTCCTTGATTTTGAGTCAACTTTCAAGACCCACATAAAATTGTCGCCTATAACACCGAATCAATGCATCAAAAGAAAGAATACAGTATTCCCTTTTCCCGATTAAAAAAGTTGTTTCTCGCGATCTCAGAACAAAAACATTGATAGCTTTTTTTTGGTGAAAAATACAGTATCAAGCAGGACAACAACTTTGTGTTTTGTTCGTTTTTCTTATGAGATCGTACAGACCATAAATCAACAAAAACAACACACTGGCCCAACTTCATTAGAAATGGGTTTGTGGAATGCAATTTGCATATCCTAAAAGCTGCAAATGTAAAAATGCAAATATTGGTGGTGTGATCTCATGTTTTAATCTTATTTTCCTCGATTTCAATCGTGTCTCCACAAATTCTTTCCTTAATAAATGTAGTCCATATCAGAATGAGGAAAAGTTGGAATGATAATTGCACAAATTTGTGCAATTATTGCTGTAATGTAATCTATTATTTACAGATTTATGTTTACTCCACAAACTTGTGGGACCCAATCTTTTGTTATGTAAACACTTAAAGGGCTGCAACTCAAGGTTAACAAGTCTAATTGAAGTAGATAAATTGTCCTTTGATTCATGTTTTGTTTGTTTTGGTATACACCCCGAGTGTAGACCAAAGCATTTATGTATAATAAATCTGACATTATGGGTAACAAGTTATTTTGAATGGTTAGCATGTCTGCCTCACAGTGCAGAGGTGCAGGATTTGATTCCAGCACCCAGCTTTCCCATGTGTAGTTTGTATGTTCTTTCTGTCAATATGTGGGTTTTCTCTGGGTACTCAGGTTTCCTCCCACATTCCCAAAATATTCATGGTAGGTTAATGGAACACTCCAAAACTCTCCCTTAGTGTGATTGCCTGGCAGCCAGTTCAGTGTATACCCCGTCCACTGCCCAAAGACAGCTGGGATAGGCTCATGAGTATAAATGGATTAGAAAATACATGACTCAATGGTAGAAATCTAACTTTATTTATTGTAATACAGATTTGATAATATGTGCTTCCAACCAAACCTTTCCTACTCAAAATATGCGTTGAATCCAGAGTGATGAAACGCTGCTCTCTATGGGGATGTGTTCTTCAACGCTTTACAATTAGGAATTTCACAGATAAGTAAACTAAACCAGTCGGATTGGATTGTAGTTTACATATTTAAATATTATTGGCAGTGAATAAGATACAAAAAAAAAATCGGGCTAATATGTCCTTCAACCTTGAGTTTAAAATGTGGAAGTTGGACTGGAATACTTGTTTTTTTTCTTTTTTAAATAATTGACTTCAAATAGGTGTTCCCAAACATGACATTAAAGGCATAATACCAAACAAAAAGATTACAAAAATCACTTGAGCATTTAATTGTCCTGTATCTCAGTAGGTTAGGATACTTGCACATTGGTTTATTTCTAGTCAGTGATTAACCGGAATAAAAAAAAGTGAAAGTTCCATTCTATATTCCAAAGCTGTCTTTTTTCGCCACAATTTCTGTTCTTGTGGTGAGACTGGAGAACCGAGAGACTACCTCCTGATATTAGTTCCTCCCAAAAGACGGTGTTTGACATGATTATGCTTCCACGTTAAACAAGCTTGTCTTTTATGCGTTATGTCGACTGGGGCACAGCCATGCTTGAAACGGACAATTACTTACGCTGAACACAGCTGGCCAGAATGTCCACAGGCTTATCCTGGGAAAACCAGTCAGTAGTCCGACAAATGAACAAGTGTGATGAATCAGTTTGTACAGTTCCAGAGTCGACGGGTTGTGCTGTCTGCGCTGCGGGTTTTGGGTATTTTAGATGCTATAAAACGTTTTTCTGATGTCAGTTAGGAAAAAAAGAAATGGTGTCGGTTGTCCTTTGATAGATTTTGATTTATAACGCGCTTTCACAACAGCTGCAGCTGTAACAAAACACTTTACAAAACGGTTCACTTCAAATAATAAAATCCAATATTGCCTCATGTGTTTAACTTAAAAGGCCAACCCTCCTCTATATGTCATTTATTGCAAGGGTGCTCTTTTATGACTGTCACATGGTTCAAATGTATCTTATCCCAACATAGCTCAAATAAATGGTTGCAGTTGTGCCCTATAATTATGGATAGTCCGCTGAGCCGTCTTCCTGCAGTTCAGGAAACACAACTCGGACCTTCCTGTGAAAATGTGCAAATAATGCAAGTGGGTCAGTTTGGGAGACACATTGTCATCGCACGCCACTAGAAGCGCATTCCAGTCCAGACGCATATTTGATTGAGGTCAGACCAAAACAAAGGCGACGTTTGACTGACAGAAAGGCTCTGGTTAAGTGCTCACTCCAAATTCCTTCATTTTAGCTCCATATAGCGCATATCATTATTACGATAATGAGTTGTGTTGTGGTATTTGACAAGATTAGCCCTACCCCCACCCCAAATTCCACACCCACAGTCATCAAGCATTCTGTCATCCGTTGAAAACTGGAATCTGAAAAGAAAATCTACACGGTAGACATTTTGTTGGCGCCAGAACTGACTATACAGACACAAGAGTGACAAAGAAAAATAGCAAAAACACAATGTTCGGGGTGTCAAACTAATTTTTTTTTGCCGCGGGCCACATTTTAGTTACGGTTTCCTCTCGGGGGTCCGTTATGAATGTGGGTAAACCATTAAAATGTTTCATCCCCTCCATATATTACATATGGAGCACACAAATTAATGAATAACTACTTTTCAAATCTGAAGTCAAGAATAAAGACTGCTATTGTGATTTACATGTGACAATTTGCAATTTTTGGTTCGGACTTTAGCAAGCATCATGACACTTGACATGCTTGATTTGCTTTCGCGGGCCGAATAAAATGATGTGGCGGGCCAGATTTGGCCCCCAGGGCCTTGATTTTGACACCTGTGCTCTATGTGATTAGTGTATTACTGGGAATGGGGTCGAGAATAAGGTCAGAGAGTGAACAGGAGGGAAGAAAAGACTCGGCACAGAACAGCAATAGTATAACAGTATGACGGAAATTAGATACGTGGGTTGGATTTTATCTGCCATTCTGTATTTGTGGACCGAGGATGGGAAAAGGACGGATGAGTGTCATGTGACAACCAATCACATGGCACATGTTGACCAATAAGCAGTCACATTCACAAGTTTTCAGTCTCACATGAGTGAATGTGCATGTTTTGGGACATGTGGAATGAAAATGGAGAAACCGGGGGAAACCCACACTGACACGCGGATAACTGAGAAACTTAACACAGGAAGGCGGCGACTGAGATTCAAACCCCAAACCTCGCAGCTGTGAGGCAGATGTGTTAACCGTTAGCGCCTCATGTTGCCATATGGGGATTTAGTGACCCGTAGTTAAAAAAAAAAAAAAAAAAAGATTTTCAGTTGTGCTCTTGTAACAGATTAGTCATGAAGAAGTCACGATGTTCTCATTTAAGATTATTTTAAAAATCCTCATGCTGCACACGACTTGGCAGAATCCACGGATCTCGAGGTTGAAATAATTAAGTGGGCCGGCGTGACCACATTATTGGATTGGATTGGATTTGCCTTTATTAGTCTCACAGTGGAGAAATTTACATTTCACAGCAGCAACCTACCTACTACTACTACTAGGTTCTCATTTTCTTCTTTCTATTTACATACTGTCCATGTAAACAAGTCTGAATGCGGAACATAGAAGGTGCACACATTGGGGACTTGAGTTATACTCTGCAGAAAATGTGGTCAAAAACATTTCTATCTGTCACTTTTTACAGTATTTATTTATTGCGTGCTCTTTCTGTCGACGCAAGCACATTCCTGTGCAAAGTATCTCACAATACTTGCCTATATGCTATACAGCACTCTTATTTTGAAGCCCCTGAAAACCACAAAATAAGATTCGACGTTCCGTTGTGTCATTGGTAATTGAGATGAAGCCGTTGATGTCTGTAAAAGACAAAACCAGCAGAATTTGCCTGAGGCCTAAGCGAGGGTTGGGTCAGCTCAAGACACGACATGTAGTTAGTTACCCTGTTTCTATCACTTGCCTTCCCTTGTATTTCCTTATTCTTACTCATTTTATTTTTGGAAAGAGGCCTTTGACGTCTTTTCTGCTTCTGTGACCATCTTGTCGTGTGTCCCCCTTGCGATGAGCTGTTTGGATTTGTTTTGAAGGACATCCGACAACATTTTTTTGTTTCCTAACTGACATCAGAAAGCGTTTTATAGCATCTAAAAATACCCAAAACACGCAAGCTGAAAAACACCAAATAAAAATGACTTAAAGTGTGCTAAAACTGCAAAAAATTGAGCTGCGAATTGGGCATTTTCACAAAGTCCCGCCCCCAGTTGGTGGCGTCACGCCAAGACGTCTTGCCTTGCTCGAGAATCAAAACAATGGCTTCAGATTCAGAGAAGATGCTTTCTTGTTACTCATCCAGTTATGAATATGATTCAAGTAGTTCTGAAGAGGAAAGCATAAATGTTTGCAATCGATGAAAGAAGTTCTTCCGGGTCATTTTGAGACGTCAGGACGGAAATGGGCTCCGTTGGAAATGGGCTGATTTGTCTGCTGGGAATTTGTGTCAGCGAATATCAAATGGTAGTCTTGCTGCAACACACAACGATTCACCATCGCATTATTTAGGATTTTTCCTTCTAATTTTGCCATCAACACGGATCAGACCAAACAAAGTACTGCAAAATGCATTGTGTGACGCTTTCTCGGTCCGGGGCGTTCCCTCCGTGACGTCAGGAATCGTCACCAACTCGAAAACAAGACTTCCTGAATATTCAGCGCGAGTCTTAAAACGTAAAATATACCTATATGCGGTGGAATCTTTGAAAATATGCTCAGTAGAAGTCATTTGAAGTGATTTTACAAATTATGGACACAACTTGTCCGGAGGCATTGGTTGTCCTTTAAAGCACAATGTGATTCAAGAGTGATTTTGTGTGTGTGTGTGTGTGTTGACTTTTTAGATTTACAAAAGGAGACAAGGATACAAAGGCGACAACTAAAAGGCACGTGGAGACTTCCTCGGTGCACGCATGAATGGAGGACTGGAGGCGAGTTGACTTTTACCCCCTCTGAACATGCTGGCTCCGAGTGTGGAGCAGGCCAGGCGAGGGGGTGCTCATTTGCAGAAGGCGGCCGCCGTCGGATGGCAGGGCCGGCAATCTCCTGAACAGGGACGTAACATCAGGGAGAGGATCTCCCAATGGGAAGGTCGCGGCAAGGATCTTTCCGCAAAGGCCAAGCCTCTGAGCGTCGCCCGGATTTCGTATGAGGGTGTCCTGAGCAACGGGGCTTCAAATAATAAAGATCCCGCTAAAGCTCAGAGTTTGGCTTTAGATTTTCGGGAATCCCAAGCACAATCAATAAACTCCAGGATTACTCCAAAATTGGAGTCCCCGTACAAATGTTCCACAAAAAAATTCACCTCAAACCCAGGAGACAAACCTATACAGAGACTGATGTCGCCTTTTATAGATTCCAACACGGACAAAGTCGCGATCTACGGCGAGCGAAAATCAGACGGCATCTTGGATGTCGAGACCGAGACCAAATCACATTTAGCAGACGACAACCTGCCAGCTGGGAACTTTTATACTTCTCGGGGTTTCTGGCGGAATCTCGAAGGGGACCAATTTCTTTGGGAGAAAGGCAGAACATCCTTAGGCGAAGCTCCTCCTAAACCCCAGCGGACATTCAAGTATCAGGGAGGTCAAAACGACGTACTGCCACGGAATAACAACCACGCCGGTGGGAGGGATCACAAGCTAGCTCACCCACCGAGCTTCCGACCCCCTCCCTGTCCTGTCGCCAGGACCAATGGACTTTCAAGACATCAAAATAACAGGTGCGTTGATGCAATCATGTTGTTGTGATGTTCCCAACTGGGCGGTGTGAAATGTGCAAATTTCTAATCAAAAATTGATCAGCTTTTTATTCACATTTATTAGGATGTATTTTCCATTGATAAATTCGTTATTGTGTTTGTATCTGAATGATCCTTTTTCATTCCTCCGCGAGAAAAACCAATACCCGAACAAAGTGAATGAGTTAAAGGCCTTGTTCAGACAAAAGCGCTGCCTTGCGTTCGATTGCTGATAACATTATTTGCTATTATTTCAGGATGTAGCCTCAGCGGAGTCGTCGTTCGTCTCTTGACTCCATCATCCTGTCACTGGCATTTATTTACTTACGTAACTTGCAATTGCCCAAGTCCGGACTTGTTTGCCTGTATGACCTCATGCGAGGAACGAACGTTCACACCCATGATTCTGTGTGAAAGAAAAAAGCTTGAACATTGGGACGAATTAAGATATGTACTGACTAATATCATGAACCAAATCAGAGATTAAAGTACAAATCTTCTTATCTATGACACTGTTCAAGAGCCACAACTCTTATCAATCGTCTTTCACTCCACTTTCACTTCCTATAATTCTACAGGAGGTCCTTTGAGTACGAGGACACACTGCATCCCGCTGTTAAGCCAGGCACACTACAAAGCCAAACGAGGCACTCCGGCCTTCACCATGCATACTCTGATGACAATATTTATGAAGACATCATCTGTAAGTTGAGCGTGTGTGTGTGTTCTAAATTCACCATTTTTTTAGCATTACATTATCACATTCTCTGTCGACTGTATGTTAGATGTTAAGCACTTGAGTTTATTGGACTTGATTTGTGATTTAAATTTCTACACTCAGTTCAAGTGACTGGAGAGAACCCTTATGAGGATGTCAAGTTACCCCCTCTGTGCCTTCCTGTCAACAGACCTCAGAGCACCAAGGTAATAAGGGGACAATACGGTTAATACACTGAGTCATGGATTTGCGATGAAGCATGTCCTCCATTTTCTGCTGGAAAAAAAACACTCTGATTTGGTCATTTGCTGTTTTTGTGTTTGAGCTGAAGCTTGGCCTAAAACCCAAATACAGTGATACCTCCGCTGACGAACGCTTAAATTAAATTAAATTCCACTCTGATTTGGTGGGGAAGGGAAAGGGAAATAAAACCACTTTATTATACAGTACAGTTTATTTCTTGAATTACAATACAATAGCACATTTATCATACATAAAAGGTATAAAAAAGGTATATTTTGTGTAGTTTTAATGCTTATTTAGTAGAAAATTGTTTTATGGGGACCTGGGAATGGATTATTCTCATTTTAATGGTTTCTTATGGAAAATAAATGTTCGGAAGACGAACTTTTCGCCTCACACACACTTTCTGGGAACCAATTATGTTCGAGAGCTATCACTGTATTGTTTTGGCATAAGTTTTTGGGGCATGTTCTACATCCCAAGCAGGCCGGTAGACTTGCCTCGTAAAAAGTAGTGTTTTGTCACAACCTTGTGGCCTCTTTAGGCACTTACAACCCGTTTTGTGTGAACGTCTCTTTTTCGGGCATTTTCGCTATTCGCCGCAGGGCTCAATCCCAGTTCCCCTCACGATTACCCTGAGTTGATTTTATGGCAAAAGTTCCCTACAGATTTATCGAACATGGTTATAAAATGTTTTACAGCTACACATAAAAACCCAAACCATACAGGGGCCATCTCGCAAAGTGGATAGGAGGACTATGCCACCATTAAGATCCTTACGCATAAGCGCTCCTAAAATTCAGAAGACTCCACAGGTAATAACTCCACTTTGTCATTGCATTCCTTCTGCCATTCAACCGGTGATGCACTAATGTTTCTGCAATGTGGTCGAACGAGTGACGTCACTTGTTTAGATGGAATACTGTAAATGGGAGGCGGGTTTTGTTAGTAGACGGAAGTAGAAGAGACCACATAGTCTTAGAGCAACTTAAGAGCTCTTTTATCCGAATAACGACGCAATATATGAGTCATGGCGGTAGAAAGTGATTTGACAGAACCAATCTTTACCAATCAGGTATAGTAACACTTTATTATTAAAGAGTCTAGCATCTATACATACTTTTATTTACTATACCTAAAGTATTTGATGTTGCTATGACCAACTTAAAGGACTCTACAATAATGCCGGGATTCGGTTTGTATTCACAGTTTTTGTTGGTTGATAATAGTCACAATTTTCTGGTTGGGTTTAACGTGTTTTCGAATGTACTTTTCAACATCTTTTTGCCATACATGTATATGCCATGTTTGTTTTTTTTCTTCATTTTTTTCTGTAATAGCTACAAAAACATGGAGGGGCTGACAAAATGTGTTTTTCTTTCCCATACAGTATGTCAGTAAGATTAAGACGATATTTGATGACAAACGAGGGAGGAAGCGAGTGAAAAACCAAGGAGTTCCAGTGCGAGGTGATACACACACAAACACACACTCGCACATACCTGTACATGCCTTTTGATAAAATACACACAAGGCCAAATGCAGCCAACTCCAAGTGACAATACCCTCTGTGACACCTAGATACTGTGCATCTTGCTAATTCTGCCTTTTTTTTAACTGATCAGGGGAGACTAGCGGGACTGAGAGTGACCCCGAAGACAACGGCAAAGGTATCTCACAAAATGCCGTCTTTGCATATCCGCAATCTGACTTCAAATGACACGTGAATAGGAAAATGTCCATAATCTTTACCTATTCTGAGTCAGTCAAAATTATTTTTTAAATTGATTTATTTTGTTTTTATTTTTATTATTTTTATTTTTTATTTGTGTTTGTATTTTTATTTGTGTTATTATTTGTATTTGTGTTTTTATTTGTATTTGTATTTGTATTTTTTTTCATTTGTTTTTTTTTTATTTTAATTTTAATTTTAATTTTAATTGAGTCAACCGCCACAGAAAAAAGTCCAAATTTTGAACACGACTCTCCAAATTTCTTGTGTAAACGCAGGAAGCTCTTTGTGTGCTGTGCAGCAGGTTTAAGGAGATCCGTTTACAAACAGTCCACACTGAAGCAGAGGCCGGGCTACCGCACTCTGGAGAAAGACCTGATCCAGGCCCAGCAGCAGCAGCTTTTCCAGATGTTTGTGGTGGTGTCTTTGAGGAAAGGTTCTCCAGCCAATACCTACTCCCCTGAAATAACACAACAGTTCCCAAAAATGGTTTGTGACATCCGATTGTGATGAATTACTGATTGATTCTAAGTGTATCACATCAGTATTATTTTTCATTGTACGACTAACCATCCATGATGTTTGGTAGGTTGGGAGTCGCTTATCTGACATTGAACATGAATTGTTCCCTTTTAGTTTGAAAAGTCATCCAGACTCTCCAAGGAAGCTGAAGATCAGCTCAAGGTCATTCCCAAATTCTGTTTTCCTGACACACGGGACTGGAAGCCTTCATCACACACGCCAAGGTCAGACATCATAGAGCGTGACATTTGACCTTTTTTTTTTCTAATGATGACTTTGCTCCATCATCAATTACTATACGTTGTTACCTCTTTTTTTTCTTCTCTAGTGAAACCTTCTCCTTTGTCCTGACTGGAGAAGATGGAAGCCGCTGGTTTTGTTACTGCCGTAAGATTCTGGTGAGTCACTTTGGCGTGATGTTTTTGTGATGACGCGTACGGTCAGTGTGTGTGAATCATGGACCAAAAACCACATGCAGTGAAAGTGAGAAGAGTTTCCCATGTCTTTGACTTTGACGTCAAAACCTCATCTGGTCTTTTTGGCTTTGAATGATGTGGCCTTGTTAATGTGTTGTTTGGCTTTAGCCTTTTGTGCTATGCCATATTTTTTAAAGTTTTACAGTTTGATAAAACTGCTGCTTATGTAGTAACGAGACACTTGTTAACGACACAAGCCCCGTTACTTTCTGTTGGTTTCTTTTGAATTGAAATGCTTATAAACCCCCCTTTTGTATGCTGGAAAGCATCATATTGTTAAGCATGCTGAAGTGTTGACACTTGAGCAGTGATGTCAAAGGTATGTCTGACATACATTATGAAACCTTTTTGTCTTCTTCAAGCCCAGCGGGAAGGGCAAAAGGCTCCCCGAGGTTCATTGTGTCGTCAGCAAGTTGGGCTGTTTCAACCTGTTTGCTAAGGTAAAGTAAGGACACACTCAAGCTTGTGAGCGTATTGCATTACGATAGTGGAGTAAGAGATAAAATGTGTGTTTATAGCAGGGGGGGGCACCAACCATTTGATTTGATAGGTCACTGTCAGATATATGACAGTCAGACATTGTGGACAGAGACTCGGAACCAGAAATGACATACGTCTGAATTCTGCGGCCCTCTGCCAAGCTATTTATTGAGAATATATGCAAATTAAAGTGATACATTAGTAAAACATAGTTTTCTTGATTATAATACTACACCTCTGGACGTTCTGAGCACCAACAGATGTAAGCAATAAAACATTGTGTTTCCCATGAACTGCTAAGTTTGTAACCTGGCAAATGACCACTACACTGTGAGACTAATAAAGGCAAATCCAATCCAATCCAATGACCTCTTCCTGTGAAAAGGAGTTTGAAGTCCTAAATTACCCCTGTGATAAGGACTTCCCCAAGTCGTAAAGGACTCCTGTGAAGCTGACCATTTAAATTGCTGTGTCCTTTGACCTGATTGACCCCAGGTTGCCCGTGCTACACTTGTGTATTGAGTCACAAGTGTTGACTAAGCATACAACAGCATGAAACTTTTAAATATGCTAACTTCTTATTCTATAATCTCTATCAGTCACACACTAGGTTATCTCGTATTTTCACAACCCTGCATTTGTCCCAAAACTTTTCAAGCGATAGCAGTACCCAGAAGCAAAAATCATTTGTCTGCCTCTTTCTGCGCAGATTTTAGAGGAGGTGGAACGGCGTCGAGAAATCTCTCCGGCACTCGTTTACCCTTTTATGCGTAGTGTGATGGAAGCGCCTCTCCCTGCTCCAGGCCGCACAGTCACGGTCAAGAGTTTCCTGCCTGGCACCGGGAATGAAGTAAGTCGCCGGAGGGAAGGAAGTGTTAATTAGCAATTTTGTTCCTCGCTGTCTTGAGTTATGCGAGGTTGTCTGTGTCAGGGCACATTTGAACTTTCTGGCAGCCCTATTTGGCTGAAGTATAATGTGCCGTTGGATTTTTTTCTTTCATCAGAAAAAAAAGTGAATTCCTAAGTTATATGGATCTGGAGTTATCTGAGTCAAAATGGGGGCGGCTGTAAAAAATGTAAATGCTTCCCCTCTTGTGGGAGGGAAAAACATTGCCAGAGGTCTGACCGAAGCTTTAACCCCAACCCCGCGAGTCTTAAAACATAAAATATAGCTACATGTGGTGGAATCTTTGTAAAATACGCTCAGTAGAAGTCATTTGAAGTGATTTTACAAATTATGGACACTACTTGACCGGAGGCGTCGGTTGTCCTTTAAATATTTAAGAAAAAATACACATACTTACAAAAGGACTGTCATTTCAGGTGCTAAGTCTTTGTCGTCCAGTCGACTCCAGACTGGAGCATGTGGACTTTGACACGTTGCTCCAGTGTCTCACCGCGGGAAACCTCCTGCAGGTTTTTGCTTCCCTTTTACTTGAGAGGAGGGTCATCTTCGTCGCTGATAAACTCAGGTGCTCCCCCACCCTTCTCTCCACAAACATGCGTCTGCGTTGTTTTTCCGAATACACACAGCTCGGTGAAAAAGCATCTTTTCAACTTACTTGAAAGCTCCTCTTTATTTTTTTGATCTGATCTTACCAGTGTGTTGTCCCGGTGCGGCCACGGAGTTTTGGCGCTTCTGTACCCGTTTACCTGGCAACACACCTTCGTGCCTGTGCTCCCGACCAGCATGTTGGACATCTGCTGCTCCCCCACACCTTTCCTCATCGGGGTGCTGGCCCCTTGCCTGCCGCAGGTGCTTGAACTCCCAATAGAGGAGGTTGGTCGGAGTTCATTAACTGTTTTACTCAATTATTTGTACTATTTTTATTTGGTTGCGCTTTATGGATTCCAAAAAGGTATTGCGTTTGTCTTGTTTTTTATTCGAACAACCAATTAAATTTTACTCTAAATGTAGGTAAAATACCATGGGTGGAAAATGACAAGTACCTTGGCTTACACACTTAATTGGTTCCCAGACGCTCCATGTATATCCCGAAAAGTAGTGCAAATGCCAAGGTTTAATTTTCATTAATTTAACGTTCGTAAACCGAAAAGTTCGTAAGGCAAGGTGTTCGTAAACCGAGGCCCCACTGTGCTGTATTTGCCGGTGTATAAGGCACACCCAAAAGCCTTGATGACCCTCCGCCTTATATGCAGGTGCACCGTATATGTGAAGTAATATTGAGCCACAACAGGTCTCGCAACTACCACCAACTCCGTTTCCCCTCTGTAGAAGAAGTAGTACGTAACCCCCGCCTCCACTTTAGCGCCTTATAATGTGGTGTGCCTTATACATGGAAGTGTTTATATATATTTCGATATTATATTGGGAAAACTTTTTTATCCATTGAAGCTGCGCCTTATACTACGGTGCGCCTTATATATGGAAAAAGGTTGAAAATACACCATTCCTTGGGGGGGTGAACCTTATACACAGGTGCGCCTTACACCCCAGAAAATACGGTATTTGGATTTCTTCAGTCTATCTTTTACCTTACATGGTATTTTAGGAATGCATTTCTACAAATAAAGGCAGCCTTGCCTAGCAAATATCTCTGCTGTTGAGTTTATATGAAAACGCAACTTGAGGAAATCAGATTTTTCCATGTGTAGAACTGCAGATAGCAGAATTTGTTTTTCATCCTTTTTTTTGTCTGAGGCATAGTGGAACTGTTCCACCACTTGCAAAATAGAAAATGGTACAGTCCAGTGGTCTCATGTTGGAGAATCTGGAAGTCCCTTACTGTCGCGGGAAATGACATGTTTGTAAAACTTTAAACCTTGTGGTGGAGTGGCCATGTACGTAGATTTTGTCAACTTTTTTGTGTGCTGGATATGAATATGAATTTCGCTCATATCTTTTTGCAGGTTCTCATTGTGGATTTGTGTGCAAATGAAATTGTCACTGAGGTAGGATGATGTTCAGAGATACTTTTTCCATGCCATAAAAAATATATTTTCACGTACATTAACATTTGAGTTCATCAAACAAATGTCACGATTAGACACAGATAAACCACTTGTACATACCACGGGCTGATTAATTCCTTACACGGAGCTTTGTCGCCATCTTCTGCCTCTTTTTGGTGCGACTCAATGAGACGGAAGAGACTGGGCAAATCACTGCATTGAATAACCACAAAATATAGTGCAACGTTACTGAAAAATAAACTTCGTCTTAATGGATTTGCAGCTCGGGGATGAGGACTGCATCCTGCCAAGTAAACTGCAAGCAGCGTTACAACAGATTCTGGAAGAGCGCGAAGAAATTCTCAAACAGGACGACGCAGATGCAACTGAAGGTTGGTACTTTATGTTCGCTAATTGTCCACGAGGTGGCAGTGTTGTTATAAAAGTACTGTTGTAATGGACAAAAGTTGTGCTGTTAAGATTAGTGTTTAGGCTACACGTTGGCCTTATTTAACCTATCGAAACCACAAACGAAAGAAAATTCCGTCCTTGCTTAGCCCCTCCTTTCAAAATAAAAGAAAACAACATTCTTGTCTTCTGTCCTACATCCCAAAAATATCCATATAACGAGACTTTACTGTATTGTATTGTTGATTCATTCAGACCAGCCGGTGGACCTGTGTTCTCTGGTGTCGGAGGCCTTCGTGCGTTTCTTTGTAGAACTGGTGGGCCACTATCCTCTCCACATGACCGAATCCTCCAACGGGAGCAGAGAGCTTCAGCGCGACAACTTCCGCAAATCTCACCCGTCACGTGGCGTCCGTCAGTTCTTGCAGCTCTTTATGGAATCGCAGATGTTTGCCGGCTTTATTCAGGACAAAGAGCTGCGCAAGGGAGGAGGAAGAGGTACTGCTCATTGACTAAAAGTATTACTTTTTTGTTTGTTTGTTTTTTTGCCCATAATATGTGTTCTTCACCGAACATTTTCTCAAACATCTTATGACACTAACCAAACTTTCAAGGTTCATGTGTGTCACTAATCAATTAAAAAAAAAAAACGCCATATCAAATGCACGTAAACTATTTTTTTTACTTGCTGTTTGTTCTAAACAAATCATCCCCAGAATAAAATGACTTGAGAAACATTTGCAGTTCATGCAAGAGTACCTCTAATTTGTGTCTCTCCTGTGTTAGGGCTGTTTGAAACTAGAGTGGCCGAATATTTAGACTCTTCTTCCGACCCAGAACCGAGCGGAGTCAACAAGTTTCTTAAAGGACTGGGTGAGTCTTATCCTTTCCTATGTTATGGCTATTATTCTTCAAAGTGTAACTTCAACTCATTCGATGAAGAGGTTTCTTCAGCCGTCATCTGTACTAATTTGAAGGTGTCGGACATTTCACTTCTTATCCAAGAAGTTTCGTAGTGGAGCCGCAGGGATTGGTCCTCTGCTTCCCCCAAACTGAGAGCAGGGACCAATCATAGCAGAGTCCGTCACCACCACATCTGGACAGTAGGGATATATATAGGGCCGAAACTACCGGCAAGATTTTAGTTTGCTGACGAAGCTTCTTGGATAAGAAGCGAAACGTCAGACACGTTCAAAGAAGTACAGATGATGGATGAAGAAACCTTTTCATCGATGGTCCATTCCTGTACGACTGAGAGCTTACACAGACTTCAACTCATTGTTATTTTCTTATTCCAGGAAACAAGATGAAGCTTCTTCAAATGAAATGAAAATGATCAACCAACATTTCTGTTTTGCAATGTGATCTTAATTTAAGGATGAAAAAGTGACATTTTTTGGAAATAATTGTTTTCACTGGAAATGTATTCTAACTTGTGTACGTGTATAAGTGACTCAGGATAGAATGTCCCTGTGGAGCCGCTACCAATTGTCTTTCAAATGGATCTCTCTGCAACATTTGTGGTTGCAATCATTTTTTTTTAAATAATGTTTTAATATTGGAATCGTATCAACAAGAGAGTTCTATTCCTGTTTATATTTGCATGAAAAGTGTAACGTGGCATGTTTAGGACCAGCCAAGTCATCCACGGCAAAATCTGTTTAGATAAACTGTTTATTTGTCGACGTCTGATTTAAAGGTAGAGAATTATTGTCCGATCGTAACATTTCAGTTAGACTGAATCTCCTCTTCCTCTTGCGGAAATCTGGATTTGTACATATTTATTGTTTTCTTGTTAGATATTTTGCACATTGTTCAGAACCTGTGAAAAACATTTTGAGACTTTTTAAAAAAATAAATAGTCATGTGTCCCACATAAGTGGGACCCATGACCCTGACCCATGACCCTACAGTGCATAGAACATTCCCACACAAGAACATTGATGCATTCAGAGGAAATTTTTAAAGATGTCGATTCCTGGCTATGTCTATACAATGCTCCTTACGTCTTTCACGAGATCTTCACAGATGTAATCTGTAACGTGTGTGTAATCATCAAAATAGGTCCTCTGAGGCACCGTCGTCGATCTTAAATTGTTGCATTCTAAAGACTCACCACGAGATGTCACTACATTCTACACAAAATAGTGGACAGTATTACAAAATACTTCCAAGAACTAATATGTAGTACCTTAATCCATTAAAAAAACAATTCCAAAGCATGTTTGAGTAAATATAAAAAAATAAATAATTTAAAAAGATTGATGTGGTCAGCTTCATTGGTTCATTTTTCAAGACAAGAACCCCTCACCCCAGGTTTGAGGAAGTGGTTGTAGTATAGTATAGTATAGTATAGTATAGTATAGTATAGTATAGTATATAGTATAGTATAGTATAGTATAGTGTAATATAGTGTAGTATAGTATAGTATAGTATAGTATAGTATAGTATAGTATAGTATAGTATAGTATAGTAACTCGTACACATCAAATACCAGCCACTTAGTGATAACTGTTTCAACACTAACGGGAGTTTTTTTTTTCCATTAACATTTCATTTAGAGCTATGTGCATCAATCACATCTTTCCAATGTCCCAATAAAAGAAATATTGACTCATCGAGGACATACATGACTTCCTCACTTGTCTGGATAGATGTCAACAAGTGGAGGGCCAAAGTCGATTTGGTTTGAAACGTGACTGTATTGCAAAGCCATAAAGATAAAATTGATGGCCTAAACTGGCGTAGAGTAAATGGCACATTCAAACCTTGATAGTTCATCATCTCGTTCTCTATTCGGATGTTTGTTTGAAACAAAACATTCTGTGATTTCTGCTGAGTGATTAGGTTTCTAGGCCACAGCTTTTTTAAACATTAAAGAGACGGGCAGACAGAGAGAGAGTGAGAAAACACACACACACACACACACACGAAAGGGAGATGACAGAGCTTGAAACAAAAAACAAAAGTGAAATCCAGTCATACCTCGGTTTTTGACCATAATTCGTTCCAGAAACCTGTTCGAAAGTCGATTTGTTCAAAAACCGAAACAGGACTTTCCGTTATAATCAATGTAAAAAAAAAAATAATCCGTTCTAAGTCCGGACAACAACTGTTTTTTTTTATCTTTACTGAACAACAATCAGGCCAGTCGTTAGTCAGTACAATAGGAACTATCAGTGGAGCAGCTGCAGGGAGTAGTCCTCCTCTGCTCCCCCCAACATGAGAGCAGGGACCTATCATAGCAGGGTCCGGCACCGCCATGTCTGGATAGTAGGGATATATATAGGGCCTAAACTACCAGTAAGACTTTAGTTTGCTGACAAAGTTTCTTGGATAAGAAGCGGAATGTCCGACACCTTCAAAGAAGTACAGATGACGGCTGAAGAAACCTTTTCATCGACTTACTACATATGGTATAAAATGTTAGTGGTCCTCACAAGACTAGTCATACAAACACGCACACACAAAAGAAAAATCACTGACTAACCACATCCATCGAAAAAAAAAAGTTTGTGACTTGTGATTTGAAACGAACACAGCCGAAACTACTTTGAAAGTAACCTTTCAGGGATGGGCCGATGGGGGGGTTGGAATGCGAGTGGGAAACAAAACGTGTATTTCCTTTCGTCTCTTTACCTGCAGTCGCCACCTCAAGGTCGGGACACTTTTCGGAAGCATTTGCATTAAGTGCTCGCAAGGCTTGTCGGGGCAGTCGAGGTGATAAAAACCAAGGAAGGAGGAAGGCCAACGCACACTTGGAGAGGGAAGGAGGCACACCCCCCTCGCACACACCCCAATTTATGCACAAAACTGGAACAACAGAAGCTGCCAGACAAAAGACTACACGGTAGCACGCATGACTCTTCATTTTCATTAAAGGGACGCGAGGACATCAAAGGACACTTAGATTCCAGGTAAAATCACACATTGATAGGAATTACTTACGTGCGGTGTTTTCCGTTTTTATTTTATTCAGAGAAGACATCTATGTAACAAAAATAATAATTAGAATGTCGGTATAGCCTACTTTGCAACTGTGTCAAATTGTAACTGCATTGTAAAGACCTAAAGCAGGGGTTGGGAACCTTTTTGACAAAGAGAGCCATAAAAGTAAAATATTTAGAAATGTTTTCCAGAGAGCGTATTTTACAAAGATTCCACCGCATATAGCTATATTTTACATTTTAAGACTCGCGCTGAATATTCCGGAAGTCTTGTTTTTGAGTTGGTGACGAGTCCGTACGTGACGTCACTAAAGGACCGCCCTTTACCGTAAAATAGACGCATTGTAGCGGTCCTTCCATCACATCAATGTATTTTGCTGTACTTGTTTGTTGTCCTTAAAATTGACCAAACGCTCTTCTTGTCAAAAAGCAGGCAAAGCTCTTGAAATTGAAATTGATTTGCATTGTAAATGTTTACATCGTGTTTACTTTGGTGGAATTAATTTAATCACAGTCACAGGAAGAGGAGACAATGCAGTCCAATGTACTCTAGAAAAGACAAGTTATGTTTTTATTTGGCTAAAGTGTTGAATAGTATACAGCACAGTCAAATATTAACCGCAAAGCCTCTAAAGCGCCAACATTGAGTGATTTGTCTTCGCACCTGCACGTGTTGTTGTGTATTTTCTCCCTGTGCCACTGACCTACAGACACGTACTTTCTATCTGTTTTTTTTATGTGTGACTGTTTCCCTTTGTGTTATCTGAGCCTCGCTGTCAGTTCAACTGCTAAATGCCAGGATGATTGATAAAGAGGAAGGTGCTCAACCTGCCGGTTGGAACCTGATCCGCCCCGTTGTTTAAAGAGACTCAACTAAGACACGGGGAGGGGGCATTAGAGCTTGAGTTTACACAATGTAAATAAAATGAAATAAACACAAACCGGTCAGTGGAGCTGAATATGCAGGCTGAGATGGCAGGGAAAAAAAAACGTATAAGTAGTGACATCATGATAAACAGATGCAGGTGCCACTTTAAACTACAGGCTGCATCAACTTTGACATTTTAGATATTAAAGTTAAAGGACAACCGACACCATTTTTTTGTTTCTGACATCAGAAAAACGTTTTATAGCATCTATAATACCCAATAAACGCAGGCTCATATTTTTAGTCAAGTGAAAAACACCAATAAAAATGAATTAAAGTGTCCAAAAAGGACTTCAAAATGAAACCGGAAGTGGCCAGTTTCAGAAGGTCCCGCCCCCTTGTTCGTGGCGTCTCGCCAAGACGTCTTGCCTTGCTCGAGAATCAAAACAATGGCTTCAGATTTGGAGAAGATGCTTTCTTATTACTCATCCAGTTATGAATATGATTCAAATAGTTCTGAAGAGGAAAGCATACATGTTTGCAATCGATTAAATAAGTTATTCCGTGTCATTTAGAGGTTTCTGGACAGGAATGTGGCGTGCCAGAAAATGCAGAAGATGGAGCCAAAGCTCCGTTGGAAATGGCTGATTTGCCTGCTGGGAATTTGTGTCAGCGAATATCAAATAGTAGTCTTGGTGCAACACACAATTCACCATTGCGTTATTTGTGTGTTTTCCTTCTAATTTCGTTATCAACATGGATCAACACTAAGTTTTCATATCAAACAAAGTACTGCAAAATGCATTGTGTGTCGCTTTCTCGTTCAGGGGCGTTCGCTCCGTGACGTGACGTCAGGAATCGTCATCAACTCGAAAACAAGACTTCCTGAATATTCAGCGTGGGTCTTAAAACGTAAAATATAGCTATATGCGGTGGCATCTTTGTAAAATACGCTCAGTAGAAGTCATTTGAAGTGATTTTACAAATTATGGACACAACTTGTCCAGAGGTGTCAGTTGTCCTTTCAAGGACTGTCTAGTTAACCATTCATCCACTGAAAAAAACATGTTTGTGTTGCATCGCTGGCGAATAGATAGCCAATACCTAGCGAATAGATATTTAATACCTAGTGAATAGATAGCTAATACGTAGCAAATAGATAGCAAATACCTAGCAAATAGTTAATACCTAGCGAATATATAGCTAATACGTAGCATTCCTCAATTTGTTCGGGTTTGGGGTTTCCTTGTTTAGGGGCTAATAACGTGCTGGTCAGACCTCTGGTCAGACCCCTGGTAATCTCGAGCGCAGCGACGCAGACAAGTATGTGTTTAACTGGGCATGACGGGCACTGACGCACGCTCGAGCAAATAAAATCATTTAAAAACTGATATTACGAAATTAACAACTTTTTTTGTTATCTTTAGGGCGGGCGGTTGAGAAGTCAAGGACAAAGCAGGAGGACGAGGAGGAAGTTTCCATTGCAGCAATTTGGACTTTTCTTCAAAATGCAACAGTCTCCGCAGATTTGGAACACGCAAGGGGGCCACCCGGACCCTCCCGGTGAGCCCCAAAAGAAAGTGTCCATTACGAGCCATCTGGAGTGCCCCATCTGCTACAACAACTACGACAACGTCTTCAAAACGCCTAAATTGTTGACGTGTACCCACACCTTCTGCCTGGAATGCCTCTCCCGCCTCATGGCCATCTCGCCGGCCGAGCGCCACGGCGCCGATCAGGGGGCGTCGGACCTCTTTTGCCCCTTCTGCCGTCACGGCACCCCCTTGCCAGAAGGGGGCGCCCCGTCTCTGCCCAGCAACCACGAAATGCTGCACAAGCTGCCCGGTCACCAGCGGCACGTGGAGCCCGTGTGGCTGGATGGGGAGAAGTTGTGTTACAAAAGCAACGGGCCGGCCTCCGACAGCGTCTCGGCCATGTGCGTCTGCATCGACATTGGGGCCGACAAGGGGGGCGGCGCTCCGGTTCGCACCCCGTCCCCCAATTTAGGTCTGATGGACCGGCTGGGAGACTGGAAGCGGATGATCCTCTTCGTGGTTCTGATGTTGATGCTGGTCATTGTGGTTCTGTGGCCGCTGCAGTGTATATTCAGCACTGGAAACATGCGATGTATGCAGGTGGTGCGCCCCAACCGCACCGCCGTCACCGCAACCTTGGTCCCCGCTACCATGGCCCCCGTTTTTGACCCACTCAACCGACCTGAGCATTTGTCAGAATAGACAAGAACAATACAACTTGACTCTGTATATGGTTTGTGGATCACATCAGATTGATGGCCTGAAGAATATGATTTGTAAACTTGTGACGGACGGGTTCACTGTGTTTTACTTTAGATTTTCCTCTTGCAGCACATGCCCGCAAGAGGGCGCTGTACTGATTGTTTTCTTAGATGATGACACCTCCTAGTGGTAGTATGAAAAAATACACAGCATGTCGATGAGAAGGTTTCTTCAGACGTCATCTGTACAAATTTGACGGTTTTGGACGTTTCGCCTCCTATCCAAGAGGCTTCGTCAGCGAACTAAAGTCTGACTGGTCGTATCGGCCCTATTTATTTACGACCAGTCAGACTTTAGTCATTATAAGTGCCTTGCATGCTGGGTTTGAGAGAGGACAGTAATTTCATCTGTGCTGTATGTCATGCATATTAGCATATTTGACAATAAAGCTGACTTTGAGCTGTTGTTAAAGCGCTGTATAAACCAACATGTACATGTATTGCCTTGTATTTTAGACAGCTGCCCTCATTTCAAGCTCATATAACTCCAGATCCATATAATTTAGGAATTAACTCTTTTTTTCTGATGAAACAAGAGAGTCTAAGGTTTTGTCAGAGATATGACAGTCAGACACTGTGGACAGAGACTCAAGATTGTCCCTACTGCCGGCAGGAAACGTAGTCACCCATGACATACGTCTGAATTCTGCGGCAGGTTGTCTGTGCTTCAATTGTGTATTGAGTCACAAGTGTTGGCTAAGCATACAACAGCATGAAACTTTTAAATATGATCACTTCTTATTCTGTCTAATCTCTATCAGGTTTCTAACACTGCATTGAATGTTTATGTAGTCCTAAAACTCAGTATTCTGTGGGCCCTGGAATTCGAGTGACAATGACAAAAACCGTGGCACTGGAGTGGACACAGTTTTTGCACTTGTCTGGCAGTGAATGAGTTAATCATGATTTCTTTTCACAATTTTACATTTCTGTGAATGAACAAATTCGTCAGAAAAAAAGCGTAACGTGAGTCACGATATGATACGTGAATGTGATCATGGAAACGTTCTCATTGTAAAACAATCATTAACTTTAATGCCCTCCCATAACGAACCTTTGGACTCTTGACTAAACACAACAAAAGCCTTGTTAGGAAGTCGCGATGAAAAGATTTCTGGTATGAAGCAAGAATGGGCTTTCTCGGCAGGCTTAATGATGACAGGCAGGGGATAAAATTTTATAACACAAGACGAGAACGGTAATAAAAGCACCACTTCCTCAATAACCAGCAAAAAAATCATTCTGGTGTATTAATTCAAGCGAACTAATCGTGTGTGGTGGAGCATTGCAGAAGGACAAACCCCAGAATGGCAATTGCACATTTGTTCATGAAACAAAATCTTGTGTCAAAGGAATGCTCATTAAATGTCATCATTTTCCTCATGTTCTCGTGTTTCTTTTCGCCAAAATTAATTAAAGACATGATATTTTGGTTATTTATAGCATATATGGTATCATTTTAATGGTCCGGCCCACTTGACATCTATCTGAGGCCATATGTGGCCCCCGATGTGAAATGAGTTTGACACCCCTATATTAAATACAGGATATATAACATTATGATTAAAAATCGGTTGATGCAACTGACTCATCGTCATGACGACACCCGGTGGTTATCATTTAAAGGACAACCGACACCACTTTTTTTGTTTCCTAACGGACATCAGAAAAACATTTTATAGCTTCTAAAATACCCAAAACACGCAGTATGATATTTTTAGTCAAATGCAAAACACCAATAAAAATGACTTAAAATGTCTCAAAACTACTTCAATTTGAAACCGGAAGTGGCCAGTTTCAGGAGGTTCCGCCCCCTTGTTCGTGGTGTCACTCCAAGACGTCTTGCCTTGCTCGGGAGTCAAAACAATGGCTTCAGATTCGGAAGAGATGCTTTCTTGTTACTCATCCAGTTATGAATATGATTCAAATAGTTCTGAAGAGGAAAGCATACATCTTTGCAAACGATTAAAGAAGTCCTGCCGTGTCATTTTGAGGTACAGTGTCTGGGGGGGGAGGGGGGATGTAGCACCCAAAAAAGGCAGAAGATGGCGACAAAGCTCCGTGGAAACAGTCTGATTTTTTTCCTTAGAATTTTTGTCAGCGAATATCACATAGATGCTTGGTGCAACACACAATGATTCACCATCGCGTTGTTATGTGTTTTCTTTCTAATTTCGCCATCAACACGAAGTTTTCAGACCAAACAAAGTACTGCAACATGCATTGACGTGATGAAAGGACTGGTACAATGTGTCCTTTCTCGGTCAGGGGCGTTCCTTCCGTGACGTCAGGACTTGTCACCAACTCATAAACAAGACTTCCTGAATATTCAGTGCGAGTCTTAAAACGTGAAATATAGCTATCTGTGGTGGAATCTTTGTAAAATACGCTCAGCAGAAGTCAGTTGAAGCGATTTTACAAATTATGGACACAACTTGTCTGGGGCGTCGGTTGTCCTTTAAAGTGTGTCAATTGGTGCTGGTCCAAATTGAATGGATTTCATTGTAGGTATCCTTTCGTTATCTGTTACGGATTTTGAGCATGGCCAAGTTTCGCTAACATGGTTGCACTTGTTTTTGATGAGGATAGCGGCTAAAAATAAGTCACGGTAGGCCGGGTTCAGCCCCCCTACGGGCTTCCTTATCGCATCAGTGACGTAGCCTTTGCGGGCTCAGCTATCATCAAGCTTGGATTATGGCTGTCGTCTAAATTACTTTTTGGAGACCAATCTATTCTTCAATCTCGGGCAGATAGCCATCTGGTGCGGCGTAATCGCCATCCCGGGTCTCTTTGTGACCTTCGCTTGGGGCAGATGTTGAAGCGCATCAGACTTGATGATTAACGAGGACGGCGAGTCCAACAAAATCCACAGATGGCTATTTCTCATTCAGGAATCCTTTCATGCATTCTTCCTGAATAGTTCTGGTTATGAGCTAATTGGTGGTCACGCCCAAAACAAATAAAAAAAAGTAAAATGTACAATCATTTTCAACATGCTAACAAGAGTTGAATGTATCCTAGCCTCCGTTTACTCTTTCGTGCCCGGATCCTCGCGGACGCGATGAAAGGCCACGCCTCTTACGCACGTTCGTTAACGAGACGATCGTAGCCTCGGTTGCTACAATGCCAACTTCTTCTTTTCCTTTCGACCTTTCCATTGCTACAATGCTAACAATTATTTTTTATGTTGGTAGTGAATGAAGCTAAACTACCGTACAACGCACACTGCACGGCTGCACCACGTGAAAACAAAAGTAGCACCACTTCCGTTTATCTTGTCTCTGATTGGCTACTCATGTCGAGGCATGTCGAATATTTTAGGACCGTTGCTCCTAAAATTAATTTCTTTGATGAAATGAATAAAACCAGGAGCAGCCGAGTTAAGGATGTCTGTGATGTGACCTTGCTTTGACCCTTTCTTGGCTCCGATTTAATAATCCCTTTGTGGCCGCGCAACCCTTGCTTGAACCTTCATCTTTCAAGTAAGCACAAATGTAACGTCTTGCTTAGAGACAACAAGGCACTTTCATTGATTCATAGAAGGAAAGGCTTGTGGAGGCAGCAGAGGAAATGGAGGAAAAAGCAGGAGGGTCAGGAGCGAAATACGTGACAAGTCCTCCTTCTTCTTGGAGTTTCAACCCCAGAAGTGGAAGCGGAGTTTCCAACTTGCGAGAAGAGAAGCCGCTCACCGCAGGCAAGGTGCACTCTTTCCACAATATACTGCGATCTCACCCTCCTCACCGGAAGGATTTTGGGCGGCAGATGATGCCTCCGCTGAAGTGAACAGACGAGACAGACAAGTGCTGTTCAAGGCCGCTGTGTCTTTGGATTAAGAGGACATGAAACAGACGTCCTTGATGAGGCTAAGACGTAATCAGCGGACTTCGAATGAGCAAGCGCTGTGGAAATTAAGACAGACTCTACCTTTGTCATGCCGCGTTAATCAGGGATGAATTAAATTTCTGTGACCATCTACATACAAATGATTAGTGCACAATATTTGTTTGTTATAGTCAGAGATATGACAGTCAGACACTGTGGACAGAGACTCGGAACCAGAAAGATTGTCCCTACTGCCGGTAGGAAACGTAGTCATTCATGACATACGTCTGAATTATGCGGCCCTCTGCCAAGCTATTTATTGAGAGTACAAGCAAATTAAAGTGATACATTAGTAAAACATAGTTTTCTTGATTATAATACCATGCCCCTGGAACATTCTGAGCCCCAAAAGCTGTAAGCAATAAAACATTGTCTATTCCATGAGCTGATAAATTTGTAACCTGGATAATGAGCTCTCCCTGTGCAGGATGTTCAAGTCGTAAACTTTGGTGAGAAAGGAGTTTCCCAAGTCCTAAATTCTGTGTCAGGCCATATCTCCTAGATGAAGCTGTTGACCTGATTGAACCCTGGTTGTCTGTGCTTCAATTGTGTATTGAGTCACAAGTGTTGACTAAGCATATAAACAGCATGAAACTTTTAAATTATGATAACTTCTTATTCTTATTCATTTGTTTGGTGTCATTGTTAAACTCAGTATATATATATATATATATATATATATACACACACACACACACACACACACACACACACACACACACACACACACACACACACACACACACACACATTTAGCAATTACTTCAAAACTAGGACATGTAAAATGATCTCTTTTACCACTAAAAACTGTTCAGCAATTTGACACAAAAGTCTTCCGGGAAAAAAAGATTTGACACTGATTTTGAGAGTGCTGATGAGGAATTATCATCAGTTTAAATTTTGAATAGAAACCAATAAAGTGTCCGATGGGGCAGATTTTTATGATCGCCAGATGTTCTCTTACATAATCCGCATTGCAAATGATACTCACAGAGAGACTTGCGAGGAACACTTTCTTGTCCGCAGCTTTGGGATTTTTACCTCCTGGTGTTACTGTTGAAAGACGTCTGCGGGCTTTTAAAGTTGATGTTCTCGTACACGCTTGACGAATCATCGTTTGTCATTCTAAAACGGCACACAGGGATGATACGGTTGCTCTATGAATGCTCCTTAAAGGGCGACTCAGAAATCGGGCAGATACTTGCTAAATGGCAAAAGGCGGGATTATTTTAGCTCATTCTTAGACATTTGTACAACGGTAAGGAGGTTTACTAGAAGGTTAGTGAGGCTCTGAGACTTTTCCAAAAGCCCAAACATCACCAGACAATTAAATCATTAATTAAGTAATTAATTTCTTCCTTCCAATCCTCCCTCCCTCCCATCCTCCCTCCTTCCCTCCCTCCCTCCATTAAACCGTCATGTGGACATAAGCATCAATATTTTCCACACAGTTGCAAGCCCACTTAAGTCTCACGCCTGCATTATAAAAATGTCCAAAGTCACTTCAATATGAAAGTGTGAGTCATGCTTACACAGACGAAGAGCGTGACGATGCCATGTTGAGTTTGGACAGGGAATTGGCCATTGGAGGATGTTTGATGTTGGAGTACTCTCTCTCCTTCATCTTACTCCTCTGCAAAGGGACAACATTATAATTCTTCCTTACTAACTGATTAGAATTCAATGGAAGATCCACAATGAAAACACCAGTTAGCTGTCATCACATGTACTGGTATGTTGTGACATTCTAAAGCTTTTAGTCGATTACCTGCTCTTCTTCCAACCTCTTCTGAGCTGTGTCTATGTACTGCTGCACAGCCATGTAGATGAACTTGTACTGGGCCTCTGTCTGTACCATGCCGGACCTTTGCTGCCGTACCTTCTGGATTGTCTTCGGGATGTCTATATCGCAATCAAGGCCTGAGGCATAAACACACACGCATTCAATGAGGATTCAACACAAAAACCCTTTAAGATAAATGGGCTTATGTCAATTCGTGTATTCGATGTGATGGGATTCAGACAGGATAACGTTGGTTAGCGACTTAAATGATGGAAATGAAATTGCGGAACTCCGGACCTGACAAAGTTACGATGGAAGATGTATAGAGGGCACTTATGGAGAATGTATCGTCATGAAAACAAGGCCACAGAAGAGCGCACAGGCTTTTTTCTTGATGGAAAGGATCCAGGCCTTGCCCTACTTTTTCCAAGTTGCTTTCAGCAAATCACTGACAAATTGAAGCTTTGCACTTGTATTCTCTATGGCAGGGGTGTCAAAGTCATTTTTTGCCGCGGGCCACATTGTAGTTATAGTTTCCTCTCGAGGGCCGTTATGAATTTGGGGAACCCATTAGAATGTTTAAATCCCTTCAAATATTACATATAGAGCACACAGCAAATTAACGAATAACTCGTTTTCAAATCTGAAGTCAAGAATAATGACTTTTATTGTGGTTGACATCCAAAAATATGAAATTTTGGCTCAGATTTTAGCAATCATCATGGAATTTAACAAGTTTGATTTGATTTCGCGGGCCGAAAAAAATGATGTGGTGGGCCGGATTTGGCCCGCGGGCCTTGACTTTGACACCAGTGCTCTATGGTCTGGTGAGTGACGAAAATGACCGAATGTGAGAAGAATACTCCAACCAAATAACTTTTGAAATTATGTTCCAGTAGCATTGATTGGTGATAAAACATAATTAAGTAATACATTTTAATCTAAAAAAAAAGTTAGCCTACCTTGGTGGCTAATAATATCAATGAGAATGTCAATGACAATAATGGTGCCAGTCCTCCCAATCCCGGCGCTGTGGAAACAACAAGAACTTTGTTACGTATGAGGAAACAGATCGCGTGAACAAAATAAATGTGGGCGAGTTCAGCATTTCGGGCAGACTCTAATTTATGTTGGGCGAGATCAGTTAGTAAACAATAAGCATCCCACCCTTCCCCTAGAAAAATTCTCAACTGTAAACAATGGGACAGCGATCGATGGTGGGGAGACATGTGGACCGCCAAGGACGATATAAACTGTTCTGGTACCTGCAATGGACGATGATGGGCCCAGATTCTGGACTGGTCCTCTGCGTGCGGTTGATCTCCTCAAGAAACCAAAGGACCCCCCCGGGCTCGTTGGGAACTCCGTGGTCCGGCCAAGTCAGGTACTGGTAGTGCCAGACGTATCTCAGAGGTTCCCTCTGTGAGGATCAAAGTCAAAACGGTTTGGATTTTGAGGGACGGTTCTATTAGATTGTTATATAGTTATGCTTCTTTTTTTTGTGAACACATAAACTCTTTCCAAAGTTGTGAAGTAGAGTCCTGCGTGCTCCACAACACGAGTGGATTTCTAATTAAAATGCATGTATTTTTATTTATGGGCCTCACCCTGTCACACATCTGTTAGGGCAATTTGCTATACGAACACATTTTAAACATATTTTCTATTTGCTGCCACTGCTCACCCGCAGAAAAAAAAAATATTCTGTGACTGTAAAGTGTCCTTGAGAGTTTTGAAAGGCGCTTATAAATAAAATGTATTATTATTATTTCCTTACACTTTGTTTTATTTTCTCAGACTTCCTGTCACGATGTCACATTCTGTCTGTCTTTACATCATTTTATTTTCTCGGACTTCCTGTCATAACATCACATCCCGTCCGTCTTTATAAAAGCACTCCCAACCAGCCCCTCCTCTCTCTTCGCTCATCTCCTCTGCCTGCCTCTCGGGGTCGACCGTTACATTTTGTGCCGTCCCAAAGATTAAAGAATCTTTTTGTTTTTACTTTTGATTACTGCTTCATTAATATTGACCCGTCACACGTCACCACCTTGAGCCGACTACATATCGTTTTTATTGAATGTTATTCTTCTCAATAGCTGTAAATGCACATAACGGAGTACAGCAGTCCACACGTTTTTCATGTTTACAGACTTAAAAATGAGTTACCGTACTTGTATATGCTCAAGTGGTGACGTCTTTTAAGAATGGGGGAGGATCATTCTGAGTAGGGTGGGGCCAAGGATTCTTAGATTTTTACTTTTTGTTGCAGTTTTTGGAAATGAATACATGTGTCATAAGATATACTTTATGCATACTCATAATATTGTAAACAATTGCGTTAAATGTTTCCTTGAGAGCAACCAGGCAAAGCACGTGTTGAAAGATTTTGTGGATTTTAGAATATCATCCCCAGGTCAGTTTGTCAGCACGGATTGAGGGCACAGCTTTCCCTACCCGATCCAGACGGGTCACTTCCAACTTCCTCAGGATGTAGCTTTGAGCTGGCCACTCTTCCACGTTTCTCACCAGCATCCTTCCAAACTCCATGCTGGCGTGAAGGTCAGGCCAGTAACGGACACATTTGTTCTACAATGAGGGATACCAGAGCGAGTAAAGCTGGCGCAGCAGTGGTTAGCTCGGCGGGCGTTTGAAGGCATTAGACAACCTAAGCAACTGGATCCACTCAAGCGGCTTCTGCAATCGGCTTAAGTGTCATACTATCCTTGTTAGACATCTTCCTTATTTTGGCACACACAGACACACATGTGAACTAAAATAGGTAGTAGGTACAAAATTAACTAATGTGACAAGCGTCAGCACCTTAAACGCCACACTGGAGAAATGCTGAGTGACATGAGAGTGGATATTATTATGAGTATTTATTTTTTTCCATACATGGTAATTAAGAATGTCTCATCATGGACAGAAATACGCTTTTCAGTGCTTAATATTTGGGTTGTCTCCTAAGTTGAATTACAACAATAAACAAACAAATAAATAAACATAAACGAATGATTAAATATAGAGTATTTTCTAGTGTATAAGGCGCACCAAAGTGTAAGGCGCACCCCCAATGAATGATGTAAATTCAAACTTTTTCCATATACGTAAGGCGCACCCCATTGAATGAAAAAAGTTTTCCAAATGTAATATATAAATATATCACAGTTTTCCAAATATAAGGCACACCCACATTATAATAGAGGTTGGTTTATGCACTATTTCTTCTACAGGGCGAAATGGAGTTGCTGGCTACTGACAGTCGTTGCGAATCCTGTTGTGGCTCAATATTACTTCACCTATAAGGCGCACCAGGGTCATCTTTTGAAGAAAATCAAGGCTTTTGGGTACTCCATATACACAGGAAAATACGGTACATAAATAAACCAGAAGACAGATACACAAATAAACAAAAAATAAATAAACAAACAGCTCAATAAATAAACAAATACATAGTTACACCAACAGACACATAAACAAACAAACAAACAAATAAACAGATAGATAGACACACAAGCAAAAAATAAATAAACAAAATATAAACAGATAGATACCCGTCCTCTCTCCATCTCCCTTGTAGTCATGACGATGACGTGTGTATTTTCCTGATGCACCATCTTCCAGAAGTCACTAACTGTATTTTGCAGACACCCTTGGGTGGCGATAAAGAATTTGTCCTCCACCTCGCGCCCTTCTTCATGTGAGCCCTGCGTGAAAAAAACACACAAAAAACACAACATATTTTGAGTCGTGCACATTATACGTATCCTGATTGTGAAAGTACAGACAAAATTGCAAAGTGTGACTGTCACACTTCATACCAACAGAGGGCAGCAGATAACCGGTTTGATATCGTATCAAGCATAACTTGCTGCACCAAGCATCAAGTTGGAAACGGTTTTAACTTCACTTGCAACTTGCTCAAGCGAACCAAAGCAGACTCACTCTGATGTAGTTGGCATTAATGTAGTCTGAACCAGGAACATCTGGATCTGTGTCTCGAATTTCAACCCGTGTTGTGTCGACTGAAACAAAAAAAAAAAAAATGTTAATCCACAGCGCAGCTCTCGCAGACCATACCAATGTTCTCTGGGTGTCTGCAAAGTTATCGCAAACACATCAGGTGCCATGTCTGCTTTGTCTATTTGTGTCACGCTTTCTTTCCACAGGAAGCCGGTGAGGCAGGAAACAGCAGTATACTCAGCGACTCACAGGGGAGGATATTCTTGTATCTGTTTTTACTCTTGTTTTCTGGTTTCATGCCTTCCTTCCGGGGATACAGCAGTTTACACTCTTGTTGTTGAAGTACCTGTGGGAATCAGAGCAAGAGAAATGCTGTTTTCTGCCTGATTACATGCTACATACAAGATTAAATGTGACAAAACAGTCGTGTTGACAAAATAGGACACCCGGGCCACACGTGTATACACGGTGAAAATGGAAATAAATAGATTAAATCCAACGCGCCTTCCAATCACCTCCCACATCCCCCAAAGAGATCACTGAATACCTTGCTTTCATTTCCACGGAAAGCCGCATTGTCAAAGCAAAATTTTGGAACGGACTGGATGTATTTTGCCATTTTCCCCTGTTGCTTTACGCGAAAGCTATCCATGAGACAAAATAAAATAAAAATAAATGAATAAATAAAGGTGCCCTACTGCTACTAATAATAATCCGAATAATAATAAAAAAGAGTAGTAATAATAACAACAACAATAATAATAGTAATAACAACAATAATAAAAATAACAGTAATATAATGACAATAATAATAATAATAGTAATAACAACAATAATAATAAAAACAATGGTAATAATAACAACAACAACAACAATAATAATAATAATAATAATAATAATAATAATAATAATCAGAATCGGAAAGCCTTTAAATGTCTCACAATGGAGAAATATGCAATCTGCAGCAGCAAAATTGAAAGTCAAAAAGAAAAAAAGTATTGTATGTACTAAAAGAAAATGTCAGAACACTGAAATGTACAACTGCACAAATAATATTTCATAAAAGTTAGTGAGTGCTCTGCTGACATGTTTTAACTCCTCTTCTCTACCTTCGACGCATGTTGGTATTAGTTTAGCCCTATGCTGGAGGGTTTGTACCATATAAAGTGAAAGACAACGTACCTCAAACTCTTCCCAAAATCCTTGTTTGGGCTTCTCCGAATTGTCTGCTACCTTGTTGAGTTCTCGCACTCTATTCTCAATGTTGGCTGCGTTTATTCTTGTGGCATTGAAGGGCTGTTTGAAAAAAGGAGATCATAAATGAGTAAAGCAAAGTCAGCTGAGATGCCGCATCACCCTAAGAAAAGGTCAGCAGTACAAAATGGGAGGATTGATGATGACCTCTTTGGTTATTTATTGTATTCAAAGATGTACACATTTTCTCCCATTTCATCATTCCATTTTCTGATCCATTTACCGTCACATGGGGGTGGAACATTCTAGAGCTTATCCGAGCTGTTTTGGGGCATTGGCCAGGTACAACCTGAACTGGTTGCCAGTTATTTGCAGGGGCGCACAAAGACGACAACCATCTGTGCTCACATTCACACCGAATGTGGGAGGAAAGCGGAATACCCGTAGAAAACCCACATGGGCAAATTCCACACACACAACTCATTTTTTTTTGTCTACATTGTAGTTACAGTTTCTTCTTGCTGTTATAAATTTGGGGAAATCATTAGAATGTTTCATCTCCACCACATACTACATACAGAACGAACAACAAATTAATGAATAACTAGTTTTCAAATGTGAAGTCAAGAATAATGACTGTTATCGTGGCTTACATATGACAATTTTAAATTTTGGTTGGGACTTTAGCAAGCATCTGGAATTTCACGTTTGAGTTGCTTTTGCGGGCCGAATAAAATAATGTGGTGGGCCATAATTGGCCCCCGGGCCTTGACTTTGACACCTGTGTGCTAACCAGTCAACCATAAGGCCGCATGATACGATTACTTTGCAAAATGTAGCTTATTAAAAAGGTTCTTTGGGAGGCTATTGACAGCAAGAGAATGAAACATCGGCAAGACATATTCAAGACGGAATACGAAAGAAGTGGCAGCGAATTACTTTTTGTGAATCGAACCTGTTTGAGGTGCACAACAATGCCACTCTTCTCTACCATCGGGTTCTTTTTGTAGTGATCCACCAGGTCTGCCAGGGTGTCGAACTTCTCGCCACCACCTACGTCGTATTTGTTATCCTGCTGGAAAACACAGAATCCGAGTTTGAAACATGATTTGGACCAAAGTATTTTTGCTGAGGTACCTGGTATCGGATCATCACGTGGGTGACCTTGGTTTTGCGGTCGACATTTTCGTGCTTCTCCTCGTGGGTGAGAACCGAGAGGACAAAATCGCCCGGTTTGCTCTGGCTCTCCCGAACCAGAAAGCTGCCAGCCTTGCCTTTTTCAGTAAGCAGTTTCTCAGCGTCTCGACCTGAGAGGTGGCCGTGGTACCACCTGGAGGATGGCAAAATCATACGCAAACATATATGAAAATGGCACGTAGCATATTTTTGGAACGTGTCAGGAAACTAAGTAGCTACAGGGAAACAAACCCTGCAAAACAGAACATGCAAACATTTACTTGAACAATAAAAACATGTTGAACAACAATGTTGCATTTAGGTCAAGTCACCCCCCACCCCACCCCAAAAACAAAATCCGGTTGTCTTGTACTATGTACATTTTCACAACAAGTTCATTATTGTGGTTTCAGGTTGTGTTTGCGTCACGAACGGTGTAATGATTCCCTCTCCCGAGTTGTGACTTCCTTTCTGGCAGCAGAGGTTCAGTTCTCACTTACTGATGGTGCGAAAGGCAGTGTGTGTAGGAGTGGCGACCTGTTATGATTGCGGCAAGTAATTAATGGTTGATTAGTTCAAGGTGAAGTCCGCCTATACCCAAAGTATAAATTGGTATAAAGTATAAGTAAAGTATAAATTAACAAATAAGCAGTTCAGTGTGTAAAGAGGTGGATGTAAAATTGGTATTATTGTCAAAGTGCTTTCTACAAATGTGACCTTATCGTGTCATAAAATACGTTGAATACAATCGTCATCACCTCTAAGTCCAGCTGAATGCTAGTTTGATCAGTCCACACAATATTTTGAAATTTGTGCTTTGGAACTTCCAATCGCTCTTTCGCAAGCTTCGACTACAACCCAACAACATCCTTTTCCAGCTTTCGACACATCAACAATCCTGAACCGGAGGTCTTCTCAGAGCATCAGGCAACATTTCTTGAGAGAAGACAATTCTCATGCGGCCGCATTGATCTGACTTTAGCCTTGCTCACACCTGTACCCGATTAGGCCTTGGAGAAACTATAGTGGGCTATGAGTTCAATCCAGAAATGAACATACAATTTTTCATCTGGTATTTGCCGAATCACACTGCTTTAAAACTGATGCAGAAATGGAATGAATTCCAAAAGCTTCATATTGTTTTGCCTCCTACTGCGAACCGTTCAAGCAAAGCTCAACTTTTACTTATTGTGCAGTAAGGCAGCATTTTACTCACGTTATCCCCTGACTTGAAAACAAAACCTTGTTTTATTATAGTAGACATTTTTTTTATGTTTTTTCAAGGTGAACGTGGCCGTGATACAACAAAGAAAGAACATCAAGAAAAAGCTCAGCTTGAGGCAAGAACGATGTTTTCGGGGGGCTGAGCGGGGTTGGGGGTTTTGGTGTGGGGGGAAGACAAATGATCAAGACAAGCAAAAGGATCTGAGATGAGGAAGGCTTAACAATGTTCGAACTTCCTGTGGGGGGAAACGGCCTCTTAATGTTGCTGCGGGGGTCTCACAAGTCGCGCATACCGATTCCTCCTTGAACATTATGGCCGAGTTGACATGAAAACGCAGCCCATTTAATTAACCCCACCCATCCCAAAAAAAAAAACAATCTTACAAACATTGAATCAATTTCAAGAAATGTGTGTCTAAAAGAAATAGATGCCGAAAGGTTGTAATGTACATGCTGAGCCTGAAGTGGCGCTGTTGTACAGCCATGGGAAGTTATCAAACAACAAAGAAGCCCAACAAGCCTAAATAAGGGATAGTAAGCGAAGAAAGAGTCAATGCGACAATGGAGGCAAATTTAACACAATAATCGAACCATAGGAGAGTTTTGACTGGATGGAAGACAATGTATAGTCATAGTGCTATCAGCTATCAACCATTGTCGTTGACAATGATGGTGGCTAGACACATGTCATAGAACTCCAACAACACAGGTGTCAAAGTCAAGGCCCGCGGGCCAAATCCGGCCCGCCACATCATTTTTTTCGGCCCGCGAAAGCAAATCAAACTTGTTAAATTCCATGATGATTGCTAAAATCTGAGCCAAAATTTCATATTTTTGGATGTCAACCACAATAAAAGTCATTATTATTGACTTCAGATTTGAAAACGAGTTATTCATTAATTTGCTGTGTGCTCTATATGTAATATTTGAAGGGATTTAAACATTCTAATGGGTTCCCCAAATTCATAACGGCCCTCGAGAGGAAACCATAGCTACAATGTGTCGGACTATGAAAGGCTTTTTGGTTCTGATTCATTCTGGGAACTAAACATCTGTACTGAATACATTGAAATTCAAAGGGGTGATCTATTCATTCTTGGGCCAGGTTGTCATCATTTACAGCAGGGGTGTCAAACTCATATTTTGACATAGGCCACATTGTAGTCACGGTTTCATCTCGAAAGCCGTTATGACTTTGAGGAAACCATTAGAATGTGTCATTGCCTCCACATATTACATATTACATACAGGAAAATTAATAAATAACGATTTTTAACATCTGAAGTCAACAATAATGACTGTTATTGTGGTTTACATAGGACAATTTGAAATTTTGGTTCGGACAAGCATCATGGTACTTAACATGCTTGATTTGCTTTCGCAGACTGAATAAAATGATGTGGCGAGCCAGGTTTGGCCCCCGGGCCTTGACACATCCCCTTGGGGTGGATGAATGAATTGTAGATATGCTAAAATGCATCTTCTTGTGCACAGGATCTAAGAAACGGTGCATCGGTCAACATTCCATTTTGGAAAAACGCTGTCACGACAAAATATGTAGAAAGAGTCAAGCGATGTCAAATACTTTCCGGAAGCATTGTGAGTAAAGACACATCTGTGTGCTGCATGGTGAGCTTTTTCTTCCCCGACTAATTTCTTCCACATTTTAGGAGGAATTAATGATTCAATCAGGTGTTGGACTATAAACAGCTGGCTCCCCCGAGACTTATTTCTTCATTTTACTTGATGATATTTTCCACTTCACAAAATGAGATTAGTGCGGAACAAGCCCCGTCAAACACATTTAAGTTGAATTAAAATGGAGCTTGTGAGCCAGCAACACTTCTGTGAAGTCCAATATTACTGACCTCTGACCTCACATCATATTCGTTCAACGGAACGATTAGATAATAATAGCAAAGGGCAAATTCTGTGAAGCATATTTTTTTTTATCCGTTTTGGAAATACATGAGATCCATAATTTAGAGTATGACATTTCATATAAAAAAACTTGCAATTGATGCAATTTCTATTGTATCGCAGTAGAAATGATGAACTTGTCTCAGGTTAAAGTGCATCACGAGCGATGAAAGGAAAGTGCGCTAAAAGCTTCGCTAATAACACCTCTTAGATGGCGTAACTGCCTCTTCAACTCGAAAAGCAACACCGTGAAATCCATGGAGTGAAGAATTCTACCTAATTAAAAAAAAAAGAATAATATTCTGCAGACAGAAAGAAACTTGGATGTCGTTTTAATGGGTTTATGGAAAGTAGCCAGACATTCTGCTGACCTTACGGATGGCTTGCGTGTATGTTTGTGTAAGACTGTATGCAAATCGGATCCTATTTATCAGTGTGGGCGTGAAGCGGGCACCTTTCAGATGTGGGGTCTTTGCAGTTGAGCGGATACTTGAGCTCGATGACATGGCCGTTCCTCTCTCGCAGCAGGTCCTGTTGTTCAGTGTAGTACTGCACCAGCTCGGCCAGCGTTGCAAACTTCTCGCCCCCGTACAGGTCATAGTAGTCCCCGGAGTTCTGGATCTTGATGTGGGTCACCTCATCGTTGCGCCTTGGTGGGCAGAGGGGACAGTTCTTTTATTTCGGAGGTAGGCTTACGTGTCAAAATAACTCCCATGCGTGTGCTTGCAAAAGTAAACTGTAGATCATAATTTATTTGCCAGAACCTACTCGCACGCTATAGTACTACTCCATGAGTTTTATCAAGCCATCTGCTTGCTTTTCAAGGCTTGGTTTGACAAAGTTTATTTGAGAAGGGCTTCAACGTAGTTCAACTCATGATGATGCGACTTAAAATAATAAAAAAAATAATGCCTCATGCAAACACAATGAATAGCAAAAATTGAAAGCATCAAACACGTACAGGAAATGAAAAGAGGAAAATAAGCTATTCAATTGAGGGGAGCTGACTACGGCAAAAGTGGGGGAGCACATTTTGGATTGAAACGCAAGGTGAGCACTGTGGCTTGGTCGCCGTTAACTCATTCACTACCAGACGATGTGAAAAAATGTGTCCACTACAGTGCCAGGGTTTTTGTCATTTTCCCTCAAATTCCAGGACCCACGTAATATTGAATTTTAGGACTGCATCAACATTCAATACAGCGTAAGAAACCTTAACGCTCTTCTTTCATCAGAAAAAAAGACTTAATTCCTAAATGATATGGATCTGGAGTTATATGAGCTTGAAATAAGGGCGGCTGCCCAAAATACAATGCAATACATACATATTGATTTACATAGCGCTTTAACAACAGTTTAAGCTGGAACAAAGCACGACATGGAAAAAGGGGAAATGCTGCCCCTTTGTGGAAAAGAAAAAACATGGCCAGGGGCCATGGCCAGCGCTTTATCGGCAACCAAACATGAAAAAACAAAACCCGAACAATTTCTAGAATGGCGCTCCACATCATATTTTCGGGAATGGCAGTGAATGCGTTAAATGCCTTATTTATTACTTACGTAACTAGTACACTATGTGTCCCCGACCACCATTACATCAGAATAATAGGATGTGGGGTATTACTTCTTCGTTTCAAAGTATTCCAGTCAGCTTTGTGGACCCTCTATGTGTACAAAGAGACACCGGCAGCCAGTCATCTGTAGAATCGATTTTAAAATTCTGCTACTGGTCAATAAATGATTTGTGTCCAGGAGTAGTTGAATTTGTTCAATTGAATTGTTATGCCGAAGGCAAATTGAAGTGAGGTCAGCTCTCAGTGTAAATACATTAAGAACCAGGTTAACATTTGATCCGTCTTGTCCCTCATAAAAGATGAAGAAAGAAGATTCTGTGGGGGGAGTGATGAAGCAGTCCAGGTCAACTGATTGATTGATTGATTGTACTGCTGTTTCTAAACATTTCCATTCCTTTCCCCCTTCTGTCCCATGCGCCGCTGCTTTCTGTGTTCTGTGTTTCCCGGTAATTGCTTAACAGCTTTCGTATCGGCGGTTGGCACGGCGCCATGAATCCATAGTCCAGTTCAAGTGCCATTTCAATGCTCACGCCTTTCAGACTGCTTTTATCCCACAGTTAAACACCGTTACCGATGGATGAGCTTATCATAAGTGTTTACATTTCTTATTCACGTCCTTAATTACGCTACTATTGTATGTGTATTACAATGAAAATTACAGGAAATATAGTGGAGCAAATCTAATAAATGTCAAAGCGGGCGGATGGATCCGATAAATGTTTCCAAACCGACCCAACGATTGGGACACAGCATGAAATAAAGTGACTATCATCTCATCAACACAGGTGCAGCCACTAGAATCATCGTGGAGCACAAAGGAAGAAGGGAGGAAAGTGGAAATCCTCGCACACACCACTGGGGAAAACTCCATGATGGCAAATACTGAATTCTGGCTCAGTGTCACCATGACAACAACCTGCAGTGAATGCAGAGTGTCTGTGCGATGATGTGGTGTTTGCAACCTGAAATGTACTTAGCCAAGATTGAAAGTGAGTAGGGTAATATTCGCCCGGTTTCCAGTTGGGCAATGTGAATCAGATAGCAGAGAAGAAAAATAAAAGACCTGTGGTGCTGTCGCACTTAAATCTGAATGATAAAATCTTTTTGAACTATGCGCTCACCAGCGAATGAATTTGACAATCCAAACAACAAAAACAAATCCTGTTTAAAAGTCACGTCGGTTGTCCTTTAAATGACTGTGGATTGGTTTCTAAAAATACCTACAATGTCATTTTAGCGTTTTCTAAAATGGCAAACTAGTCCATCGGCCAGACAGTAATGATCTTTGTTTACTCTCAGTGCTGAACTTTGCAATTTGAGGACAAAAAAAAAGCTTGTCATCGATCAGAAAAAAACAGATGTAGAGGAAGCGAGGGAAGAGCATAAATACCTGACAGAAAGAGTGAAATCCCCCGGATTGCTCTTGCTGGGCCGGGCCAGGAAACTGCCGTGGACGCCACGGGTCAACAGGAGCTGCTCTGCTACAATTCTGGTGATGTTGGGGTGGAACCACCTGAAAACAAAAGAAAAACAATGTGCAGCTGCTGTCACACATAAATTCAGGAGTGAATAATACTGTTTCATTTGCATTTTGACACTTCAGTGATGCTGGGTGAATCCCAATCGGAATAAAATGGTAAGTCATGGTCAAGCACATAACCCAAAATTGAGGAGAGTGGGACATATTTCTATCCTCACAACAACATAGTTCAAAGGTCCTGTGGGTTTTGATCATACTGATGATCAAATCTTCACATGCCTCATGTTGCTTTAAATTGCAAACAATTGAAGGTGTGCCAATCCCTGTTCCATTAGCAGGTCCTGTCATTTGTGCTATTAAATATATATATATATTGAATATCAAATTGAGTGATAAACTTTACTATCGGCAGATTGTCGATTTCAGATATGTATGGAAGTAGACAGTTTAAAAAAATGAACACAGGGCTTGATACTCTTCATAAATTCTGCTTTTGTCAAATGATACAGTTGACATAACAGGAAAAAAGCAAGCATCTTTTCTATGTCTCTGTATAAATCTCATTAATTTCAATGACCTGAGTTTGAGACCCTTCCATAGCCCTTTTCAAACTGACCATCAATGTCTGCTTTTTCAGAATTAGAATTTGTATCTGTATTGGCCAAGTATGTGGAACACACAAGGAATTTATCTCCGGTGGTAAATGCTACACTAGTATTGCAAAAACAAGTAATCATGAGAAACAAAGACATGCCATGTATGGTTGCAACATGACATTGCAAATGTCCCTGAAAAAATGTTTTTCATACTAAAAACACGTTTTACGATAAACTGCCCAGGAGAGAGGACGCTACAGGCAACAACAACCACATTACATAAAACTCATGTGTCACCGCACAACCTTTATCTAACGTGCAAAATTCTCATTAAATTCTAACCGTTCAGTTTAACTGACAGTCATGGAAAAGGCAAGAAATATCATTCTGGGAGATAAATGTAAATGTCAGACTTTAGCACTCTGCATTGAGAGATAAAACCTTCAGTGGCTATTTTTTTACTTGATAGACAATTCCAAGTGACAACGGTGGCTTGGCTGTTGCAATTGGCATATTTCTCCACAAGTTTTCTTGAACTTAAATTACACTGGAATAATTGGGATGTACAGTTATTAGGAAAATATGCAGGTATATGAAGACGAGATAATTGCAAAATGAAGAACTGGATCAGCTCAAAATACAAGGCAGGCATCTGTCCCAGAATGTACCTGACCTGGATCCTCACCAGGCTGGATTTGGCGCCAGCTGATGCAATTTTAATCACTTCAAAGTGCAAAGTCCAAGCTGCAGCAGCAATGGTACAAATTATATATTTAACAATTTGAAGGGGTTACGTTAAAGTCTATATTTTGTGGCTCAATAGGATAAAGGCCTCCGATAGTTTTAGAAAAGGATTTTAGGGGATATAGGGGGTCCGGTCAGGGGATGCTTCAAAATTTAAGATTTTGATGATTATATGATAGTTATTCGCTCTGCTGAATTTGTACGCTGATTTAATTGAAATCGGACGCGCATGATAAACCAATTGGCAAAAGATTTCAATCAAGTGTGTTTTGCAGATGCTGTATCTCAATGCAAAAAAGTCGTCATGGATTTTATTAGTTGGAAGCAGAGGGAACAATTATTTCAGGTCATCCAAGGAAAAAGTTGGTCAAAAATAAGGTTATATGAGTCGATAGAGATGTTATTGTATTTATTTGTATTTGAGTGCGTTAAAAAAATCACTTGGAGATTGTGACAACTTGCGATTCACAACAGAACATGCCAACATTAAAATGACCATTCGTATACTGTACGTTAGATGTTAAATCTGTCTGGTTAAACATTGATCATGTTCAATCTGCAGCCAGCTAAATTATTAGCGATCAAAGCCTCTTCGGTTTTTGTTGGTCTGACGATAGTTGGTCATTCTCCAGTCCTAATTCGGATCGTCCAGTCATCTTTGCATTTAGGCAGACTTTGTCCTCCACTTGGAACTAAAATTCAAGATCACGTTTTTAGGCAGCAACCACCAAAATGTAACTTATTGTTGAAACACAGTCAATGTGTAAGAATAAGCATATTTTGGGGGATTTTTTGGGGGTCACAGGCCATTTTTTTATTTTATGTGACACCTCTGTTATAAAAAATGCTATGCTCGGATAATTTCTGAAAATGGACTCTACTGAGGAACCGCGGAGAGGTCGCGTGTGTCAGCTGGTGAACAGATTACTCATTGTCTTGTTTTTTTCTTTAATCCTTCACAGATACATCGAAAAAAGATAAGTGTGGGGCAAATAAAAAATGTGGTCTGTCACTAATCTATATTTAATCCTTCCATCCCAGAACTGCTGTCACAATGAAAACATCAAAACAATGGGGACATGCTACAAGAAATATGTGACAAGACAACAAAAGTTATATCCCGGATAAAAATGGGACTATGATTTTTATTTTATCGGATTGAGATGGAAATCAAGGTTCACCCAGAAGCGAGCAAGTCAATCAGATATAGATTGTGATCATGCCCAGAAACGAACATGTCAATCATATGGTGATTGTGAATATCAACTCGGAAATGATGCTGAACCAGTTTCACCAAAGACTGCGATGGAAAACACCAAAACTACCAAACAATTGGCATGCAGTAAAGTACAGTGAAAAAAAAAATCATGATGGCAAAACTTTGATCACTGCTGTGGTTTTAGTTGGTCATAATTCAGAAGAAAGGTCTGAATGACTCTTCCAAGTTATTTGGTTCTGTGCCAGGTGTCACTATCCCACACCTGTTGTATGTTTCTATTAAACGACATGAACATAGGTGGAGCTCAATGCATTCTTTCGTGAGAGCAGTAACATGGGGAAAGTTGAAGGGGATTACTTCTGCCTACCTCACCATTCTGGTCGAAGCCTTTCACAAGCCCCTTTCCTTCTCCAGAGATTTTAATAATCCAGAAAAGTTACACAAGTGAGGGCAGGAGGGAAGCAGGACAAAAATCGAGACAAATCGTGAGCCTGAGGGTGTGTAGGGGAGTTTAGGGGTGTGTTCTTGTCCGTGTTAGCGGGTCAGCGCGAATAAAACAGTGAGAGAACAACGTGGTGCTTTGCGCAAATGGTTGAAAGAGAGGGAGTGCGTAAGGGAGCGCAAGGGGCGGAGGGTTTGTAATCTGGGATTTGGATGAATGTGAGAGAGCCTGATAGCACTATCAGACTCCAGACTACCCCTCCACTGCCCCCTCTCCCTCCTTTCCCCGCTTTAGGTGAGTATGACAACCTTAAGGCCGACTGGTCTGACCGCCTTCCTCCCACGGGGTCAACAACAAACAGAATCCAGCTTGTGATCCCCCAAACCAAGCGAGTTTTTGCTGGCTGTGACAGGGGCCAGACCATGCCAGACCAGATCAGGGCACCGACAGGTCCTGGCTCGGACTTGTCAGAGGGGGTGAACACAACAGCTGTGTTGCCCGTGCCTGGAGATTACATCTAATCGTGTGTGGTGTAGTTACACCAGATCATAGTAGGCCCTGGCCAAGATAACACTATGTGCAATCCGGCCAATTCAGCAGCGTGCCATTAGGCTATTCATTTTTTAGCCATGGGATGAACGTGTAATTAAATCCAGTATCAGACGAGACATTTTCAGGATGACTTTTCGGTGACCCTTGGATTAAGTATTTAAAACACTTTGTACAAGGGAATTGCATTCACTGGACACATAGACCTAAATATTGAAATCAGAGAGAGAGAGACTGAGAGAGAGCGACATTCATTTTCTGATCCGCTTATCTCACAATGGTCGCTGGAGCTTCTCCCAGCTGTGCAGTTGGTGGGGGGCACCCTGAACCAGTTGCCAGACACTCGCAGGTCACACACACACACACACACACACACACACACACACACACACACACACACACACACACACACACACACACACACACACACACACACACACACACACACACACACACAAACCCTCAATAGCGCTTACACTCATGCCCAAGAACAATATTGAGCACAGGTGTTAAAGTCCAGGCCTGGGGGCAGTTCTGCCACATCATTTTATTCGGTCCGTGAAAGCAAATCAAGTATGTCAAGTTACATGATGCAAAGGTCTGAACCAAATATTGAAATTGTCGAATGAAAACCACAATAACAGTCATTATTCTTTACTTCAGATTTTAAAATTAGTTATTCATTCATTTGTTGTGCGTTCTCTATGTGATATGTGTAATGGCTTCCTCAAATTCATAACGCGCCCCGAGAGGAAACCGTGACTACAATGTGGCCCGCGGCAAAAAAGGACTTTGACTACCTTGATTTAGAGGGTTCGGTTAACCTCCAGGGCTTGTTTTTGGAACGTAGGAGGAAACCCGAGTACCAGAGAAAACCATGCAAGCACAGGGAGAACATGCAAATTCCACACAGGAAGGCTGGAGCGCCTGAAGCCAACATGCTAACCAGTCGAACACCAAGCCGCCACCTCTCCACATTATTAAGTTTGATGAATTTATTTCATTTATCAATTAAAGTCCGATAATTTGATGACTACAATGTCTCACTCGCTCCTTCTCAGATCATGACTTCTGGAAATCAGTGACTCAGGGCTTTCCAAGAATAGGATTTCCTTTGACAGCCACCATGCGACCGACCCACATTCTCGCAAAAGCCAGGAGCAGTGAACCAGACAAACAAACAAACAAAAAAATGAGTGCATTAGATTGCAAAATAACCTGCTTTGGCCTGATAACAGAAGAAAACAAAAGGTGTCATGGGAATGACACAGGCAGCTTGGAGCTTGGTGTTGGGCCTCAAGCTGGTTGGAAAATGGGGCACGGGAGGCATCAGCTGCTGTTTTGCCCCTTACGTCATGTCTCAAGGTATTTACAGCATGCCTGTCACGGCCGCCGACAAAAAGGTGGTTTACTTAGCAGCCCCAGCATGGCATCAGATGCCTCGCAAGGGCTATATTGGTCACAGACGAGTCTTGGGGTGTGGGTTTCGCTAATGTGATCTGTATTTTTAGCTGTAGTATTTACACGCAGTGTAAAACATACGACTTATGTCATCAGAGCATTTAAAAGGATTCTCATAAAGATGAAATGATGTATACTATACATGTTTCAAACCAAATGCGTAAGTATAAACTCCATGATGACGGACAAGGTTTTGATGAGTTCAGACCGTGTCAAATTGAAGAAGACTGAATGTCAAAGGAAGAAGAAGAAGAAGGCCATATACAATAAATACATATTCAACATCCAATAATATATGCTCACATGGCTGACAAAAAAAAAATAATAATCAAATGAATATTATTTTTGAAAAATACTTTAGGAGTAATGTCGTGTATTTAAAAAAACAGAACAATGTATTGAATTTGACTTTTCTTTAATTTAACGAACAGCAACTTCATAGTTATTTTTTGCTTTCTCTTGCACCTTTGGAAATCCTGCAGTAAAGTGATTTAAAAGTAATCAAATACTGTAAATAGATCATTAAAATATTTTAGGAGTTATGAAATGAGTAAAAATGTGGTCTACTTTTTAATTGAAAACACAGCAACATCATACTTTTTTCTCCCCTCTCTCTTGTATCTTCGGGAATCCTGCAGTACAGTGCATTAAAAAAATCTAATGAATACATCTTGAAAAAATATTTTAGGAGTTATGAAATCAGTAAAAAAGTGGTGTATTAACAATAGTACAATATATTCGATTTAACTTTTTTTTAATTGAAAACAAAGCAACTTTTTTCCCCTCTCTCTTGCAGCTTTGGGAATCCTACAGTACGGTGCATTCGAAAAAAAAAAAGCACGAACAGTTGGTGGTGAGGAGAGTTCTCCTGGAAATGTTGCCAGCGTTATCTTATTCCTCCACACATGCTGTTGTTTTCCTGTTGCCCTACAGAGAAAACTGACTCACTCTTCTCAAATGAGTCTCAATGACAGATGCGGTCTGCTCCATTAACAAAAGGGGGGTCGCCTATGGGGAGGGGTGGACCTCTTTTGGTGAGTTCAGAATGAATACAGAACAAGCAACAGGACGTTACAGTATTTTGGATGGATGAGAAGAGAAGGCGACAATATGTGTGGATTTAAATGTAATGAGACAGAGTGAGGAAAAAAAGTTTGGTGAAGGTTGAGCTGCGGTATCTTTTGTTGGTACTGTGAAATTTTTACATCATTTTGGGTAAAAATACTTCACTTATATAACACTAAACTTTGAAACACTGTCACACAATATTATGGTTTCTGAATGTTGTTTTTTTACACTTTTAACACATTTACGTTAATTCATTATTTTTAAGGCAATTGAAATTGTGTGACTCTTTAATCTTGAAACATATTAGTTCCTTTTGTTTTATTACATTTTTTTGGGGGAAAAAACATCATCTCAGAATGTGTTTATCAACTGTCCTGTTGTACTTTCCATTTTGTGAAGTTCATAGAATTTTACGAAAACCCAAGTACGTACAAGTCTCGGGGGAAAAACACAAATTAATGATTTTCAGGACAATACCGATGTCAACTAGCACTTCTGCCACATTAACCGGTTTACCAACCGTATCATCTTTACTGTGTCAACTACAAACTATAGGAGTGCAAAGAAAGCAATTTGTGAAGCGTGTGATGCACAAAATGAGTCAACATCTTCCAACTCACCTTGCAGCAGGACAAAATCTTGAAGCACGGAGACAAATACTTGGCCTGGATGTGAACAGCGAGTACAGCACATTTTTCATATCCGACTGAACTCGAGCATACCAAATATTCGTTAAAAAAGATATACGAAAAACAGGGCGATATTGGATACACTACTAACATTGGACGAGTACTAGTATTCCGCAGTGGTCGGCCTCAGCAACTGCGCCTTCAGACAAAACCAAATTAGAAGTCACAATAGATCTAAACTTTGTGCATAACATTAGGCTCACCGAATATGAGCATTGTTTTGAGATCCAATACAACATACAGTGTGTGTACATATTTTACATGAAGTCAAATCGACAATTCAGGAGAGAGAGAAAATACCACTGACTTTCTTTGTCAATGTTTTTAACGTGACTATTTAACCATAAGGGGAATGTTCTTTTATGAGAGTGTTTGTCTGAGTTTAGATCGCCAAAAAATGAAAGTATCCCCTGACCTCCAGCAACTGCAGGCGCCCTCACAATTTCCCAGCCGCAGCAAAGTTGCAGGAGCTCGGCTCGTGCAAAGTGAAGCAGGTGTCCCGATACTTTGGACGTCACAGGTGACAGTTTAAAAAACACAAGAGAACGGAACTTTACCTGCGAGATGTCATCGCAGTCTCTCCGGGCTTTCAGGAGTTCTTGAATGTTGATCTTGTCCACGCGCAAGAGTGTTTCGAGAGCGGCGGACAGTTTAAGCGAGCGCTGGCTATTTGGCTTACCGGCTCAACAAGTTTCACACATTACAAGTAATGGGGCTTATGTTCCGGCTTCGACCTTCAGAACAAACTCCCAGTACCTGTGTGATGTTGGAGTACTAAATCACTTAAAACGACTGCAGATTAAATACGTTACTTTAAATTCTATTGGTTGAACATTAAACATTAAGAACACTTGGAAAACACGGACCTTTTTGTTATAGTACTATGGGCATCTGATTATAACACATAACATGGCTACTGGAGTGGAGCTTCCTGCTCGGACTTCCAAAATAAAAATAAATTTTAATGTACAGTAAGTGCTGCACACATCTTGAAGGACAACCGACGTCCCCGGACAAGTTGTGTCCATAATTCATAAAATGGCTTCAAATGACTTCTACTGAGCGTATTTTACAAAGATTCCACAGCATATAGCTATATTTTACGTTTTAAGACTCGCGCTGAATATGACGTCACAGAAGGAACGCCCCTGACCAAAAAAAGGACACATTGTAGCAGTCCTTTCATCACGTCAATGCATTTTGCTGTACTTGTTTGGTCTGAAAACTTCGTGTTGCACCAAAAAGAGGCAGAAAAGGGCGACAAAGCTCAGTGTAACTGGACTGGAGTACCTTATTTTTACTTTCATACATTCAATCTATTTCACTTTTATAGATATTCAAGCAGATATGGATACATGGATGGAACAATGAGAAGCACAAAGTCCATTTTGGTAGACATTTTATTTCATGATGGTAGGAACACAAGACAAAGGTCATAAAGTTAGTAATGTTCAGGTCATACCACTATTACTTGATGCACTGCCCTTTGACGAGGTTGGTGATCAGACAGTAGTTTACATCCACTTTGAGATATAAATAAGGAACAGAAGAGAGGAACTCAACATTCCTCTTGCATTTTTTTTCCTATGACTATCCGTCATTTTTATTACTATTATACGGGAATGGGGCTTATTCATTGGCTAAAATACAGACGATGCTTAGAGTCAAAGTGACTGCTGGCTTTAAAGGCAATTCCAAGTTGGCATCAAATCATGTGGCTTTATTGTTTGGAGTCACATACAAATATTCATATATTTTTAAGTGTCGCCATGTGAATTGGTCCAATCCAAAGAACAACATGGCAGGAAAAACAACAACAACAAAAATATTAAGAGAGCGAGTGCTGGAACTGAAACGCGTCTTGATACACCAGAAGAGAGTTTCCTGATTTCATCTGATATTAAGCATTCAAGTTATATAATAGCTTTTGTGACATCCCCTCCCCCATGTACATTTAACAAAGTGTGGCAGAAGAGACATGGCTCCAGTGTATATTACTAAAAAAATAAAAATAACATAAACCTCCACAGATAACACATGTTGCCAAATTTACACTTAAAGGACAACCGACGCCTTCGGGGAAGTTGTGTCCATAATTTGTAAAATCACTTCAAATGACTTCTTCTACTGAGCGTATTTTATAAAGATTCCACCGCATATTAAAGCTATATTTTACGTTTTAAGACTCATGCTGAATATTCAGGAAGTCTTGTTTTCGAGTTGGTGACGATTCTTGACATCACGTCACAGAAGGAACGCCCCTGACCGAGAAAGCGACACAATGCATTTTGCGGTACTTTGTTTGGTCTGAAAACTTCGTGTTGATGGCGAAATTAGAAGGAAAACACAAATAACGCGAAGGTGAATCGTATGTTGCACCAAGACAACTATTTGATATTCGCTGACACAAATTCCCATCAGATAAATCAGCCCATTTCCAACGGAGCTTGGGCACCATCTTCTGCTTTTGTCTGGGATGCTACATTGCTGTCATTGACGGCTCGAATTGATCTGGGAGGACTCCTTTAATCGATTGCAAACATTTATGCTTTCCTCTTCAGAACTATTTGAATCATATTCATAACTGGATGAGTAACAAGAAAGCATTTTTTTCAGAATCTGAAGCCATTGTTTTGATTCTGGAGCAAGGCAAGACGTCTTGGCGTGACGTCACGAACTGGGGACGGGACTTTCTGAAAATCCCCAATTCGCAGCTCAATTTGTTGCAGTTTTAGCACACTTTAATTCATTTTATTGGTGTTTTGCATTTGACTAAAAATATCAGCCTGCGTGTTTTGGGTATTTTACCTGCTATAAAACGTTTTTCTGATGTCACTTAGGAAACAAAAAAGTGGTGTCGGTTGTCCTTTAAAACAGATGGGCTGTACATAAAAATGGATGCCAGATCTTTTCTATGAGAAAACATTGTTTTCTGAATGTCAACGAACAAGACTGTTTGCTACTTAACCACCAAACAGGTATGGATGATTTTGTTTGAGAATATATATATTGCCAAAAGATCTCATATCAAAAGAAGATATCAGTCATCACAGCTTATTGTGGTTCAGCAACTCCTCATTACATCAATGACCGTTTACAAATCCATGCGCTACAACAGTATGTTAGTTAGTTAACAAGGAATTGCCATTGATTTGTGGCTGTTATGGCTTCGACAAGGGTCACAGTCTTTCTCAACAGCCCCATCCGATTCTTCCGGGAATGTGGATGAGAAGAAAAAAGCAAGTCTTTTGTTGTTTGTTGACTGTTAAACAGGCAAGATAACATCCCACGATCATTGTCTCTTTTTTTCTGTTCTCATCATCTTTTTTTCTCGTGTGCCATTCAAGGTTACTGCGCAACTCCCAGGAAAAGCTTTGAAAACATACAGGAAGTGAGCCAATACTTTTGTTATTGTCATAAAAAAAATAATTTTTGTTCTTGTATGTTTTTTTTTTGCGTGTTAAGGACAGAAAAATCAACGCTGAAGACATCCATGCATTAATAGTGATCAATATGAATGATCATTTGTTGACATAAAAAAGCCAAGTTCTCTCTGAGGAGAACCAACCTTAAAGGACAACCGACGTCTCCGGACAAGTTGTGTCCATAATTTGTAAAATGGCTTCAAATGACTTCGACTGAGCGTATTTTACAAAGATTCCACCGCATATAGCTATATTTTACATTTTAAAACTCGCGCTGAATATTCCGGAAGTCTTGTTTTTGAGTTGGTGACGAGTCCTCACGTTACGTCACTGAAGGAACGCCCCTGACCGGAAAAAGGACACAGCTGTCCTTCCATCACGTCAATGTATTTTGCTGTACTTTGTTTGGTCTGAAAACTTCGTGTCGCACCAAAAAGAGGCAGAAGAGGGCGACAAAGCTCGATGAAAGGAATTAACCAGCCTGTGGAAACGGGCTGATTAATTCCTTACACTGTGCTTTGTCGCCATTTTCTGCCTCTTTTTGGTGCTACATTTCCCGCCCCCAGATACCTCAAAATGACCCGGAAAGACTTGTTTGTACGTCATTAATTGATTGCAAACATGTATGCTTTCCTCTTCAAAACTATTTCAATTACATTCATAACTGGATGAGTAACAAGAAAGCATATTCTCCAAATCTGAAGCCATTGTTTTGATTCTCCAGCAAGGCAAGACGTCTTGGGGTGACACCACGAACAAGGAGGCGGGACCTTCTGAAATTGGCCACTTCCGGGTTCATTTTTTTTTGTGCAGATTTTGGCCACTTTAAGTCATTTTTATTGGTGTTTTGCATTTGACTAAAAATATCATACTGCGTGTTTTGAGTATTTTAGATGCTATAAAACGTTTTTCTGATGTCAGTTAGGAAACAAAAAAGTGATGTCGGTTGTCCTTTAAACATTCACAGTCTCTGGTATGATTTATAAACAATTTATTTATATAATGTTATTTCATGTCGTGATGGTGTTAGAGTTAGATGGGCTCATGATCTGGTAAAAGATGAATTTGAATTGAAATTCATATATTTTTTTGGGCGCTGTGAATATAAGACGGGAGTGGAGGAGTGAATGTATTTATGTATTTATTGTACTTTGTCCCTGTAGCAGCTTGACTGACCTCAAAGAGTCCCATTTGGGAAATACAATGAGCTGGTAAGGTGGTGAGGGAATGTAGTCGTACTATATAACATGGGTGTACATCGAGTATATATTATTGGATGTAAAAAAAAAGATGTTCTGGGAATGTAAGTGACAGATATGGCACCATGAAAGGACTCTAAGTCAACACCAGAGTTCAAGTAATGAGCAAAATCAATAAGTAACCTTTTCTTGTTACCTTGGCGACGGATATAACAGCAAAACGATTCCACAGAAAAATAGGTTTTGTATTGATTAAAAAAATGCAATTGACGTGAATGGAGGTGGAGAATAAAAAAAAACAATAAGAAAAAAAAAACAATAAGAAAAAAAATGTTTTCTTCCCATATATAAACCGATGAAAAGTTGACAAAAATAGAAAATAATTACAGCAGGAGACATGGGTGCTATGGCTATGGAGGGAGTTGAAAGAGTGAGGTGATTTCTTGAGTATTGATTGATTTGTTTCCTCATTTCTCTCAGTGTTTTTATTTTTATCCCCTTTCCCTCAAGTGCCCGGCTGCTTATTTGGCCGCTGGACAGTGTAATATTTGTGGGCTATTCAAGGCGTCCTCCACCAGATGGAGCTCCACGCCGTCCACCACCACGTCCTTCATGCAGCCCACAAAGCCCGTGCTGTAGGCCTTCGGCAACCGACGGGCCACTGCCACTTCTTCCAGACCGCCTGAGAGCAACAGCAAACAAAATGACAGGTCAGCCGTTGGAAATTGCAAACAAATCGAGCCATACCAAAAGGTGCCATTTGTCTCCCTGTCAATACGAACATAATAGCGGTAGGATGTCACGGAGCGTAAATAGTTTCACAGGAGAGTGAGTTTGGGGTGTGGAATTTACGGATGTTTTCTCTTTGAGTTTTCTTGTTAGATTATTAAATCTGCAATTGAGCACACAACATAAGAAAAACATAATTGGAGAGAGGTAAAATTTGATTCATGTTTAGATTTTAATCTTCTAGGAATGTGACAAACTGCAAGATCAGAAATGATTCTATTCTATTCTATTCTATTCTATTCTATTCTATTCTATTCTATTCTATTCTATTACATTATAATTACATTACCTTAATTATATTATATTAATTAATTACATTATATTATATTGTATTGTATTGTATTGTATTGTATTGTATTGTACCGTATCATATCATATCATATCATATCATATTATATTATATCTATATTATATATTATATTATATTATCCTTTATTAGTCTCACAGTGGAGAAATTTACATTTCGCAGCAGCAAAGTCATGAAAGGAAGAGTTAAGGAAAAGAATAAGTAGAAAAACAAAATACAGAAGTTGCTTAAAGGACAACCGACGTCTCCGGACAAGTTGTGTCCATAATTTGGAAAATGGCTTCAAATGACTTCTACTGAACGTATTTTACAAAGCGCTGAATATTCAGGAAGTCTTGTTTTTGAGTTGGTGACGAGTCCGTACGTGACGTCACTAAAGGTCTGCCCTTTACCGTAAAAAAGACGCATTGTAGCGGTCCTTCCATCACGACATTCTTGAAATAACTGTCGGTGTGATGATGACTCCAACCACATTCGTTTGCGCTGTCAATCAAGTGAGACCGTTATTATCTTTGGAAGGGCACAGTTTTAGATTTTGATATATAAATTGGAAGGTAGCCATCTAAGGGCAGTCATCATGTGTTTTAATAGAAAGAGTTCTTCTCTCACGTGAAATGAGCACTCTTGTAATTCAATGCAATTGATTTTCTCAATTGTGCTCTCTATTTTCGCACCTTTTCAATTTAAATTAAAATCTAAATTAATTCTTTGAGGAGATGCAGTGAGCCAATGCCTGTTAAGACGCCTCCTATTCTCCTACAATAAAAACTGTGATGGCGAATGACGTTATTCGTGCCAGCACGGTCAAATTTGTCATCTTTTTCTGATGCAGCAGCAAGTTTTTAATTCAAATATTTATACAAGTTTGTACATTTCCCTCATGGCTGATGTCCGTGCCCTTATCGGCTGGAGTCAGGGTTCACTTTCCCGTCAAAAGCTCTTTTACTCCTTCTTTGGTGGCCATCTTAATCGGATTGTGCACCTTAGAAATCCAGGGATCGACCGGCCCAATTTCACACGTGTTATCGTCAAATTAACGACGGAGGGTGAAAAGGGGATTTAAAAAAGAAGAGCACTTGACGGAAGGATTGGAGGATTATGTATTCGTGCTGCGGGGCTCAGTTCTCTCAACTTGACATCATGTCGTTACCTGAATGCAACAACACACCTCCTTTGTCTCGACCAAGCCGCAAGATTTGGTTTTTGGTCGTTCCACATTAAAATGCTTTTTGAGTGTGAAAAAGACATCAAAGTACACCACTTTTTGATACACTCGAGCTGCCATACCAAGTGTGGTGGTGCACTGTGTGCTTGTTGTGCTTTCAATTGAACCAATTCGACACTGTTTGAAAAAAAAGGAAAAGCTGAGTGAAATTTAAAACTCTGATCATTTTTAAAGCTCTCTGATCATTTTAGGCAAGTCAACAAAATAATTTTATAAATTTTACTCATGTGAGCTTTCCCACATTTCCAAAATATAAATAAGAGTTAAAAGGACAACCGATGCCTCCGTACAAGTTGTGTCCATAATTTGTCAAATCGCTTCAAATGACTTCTACTGAGCGTATTTTACAAAGATTCCACCGCATATACCTCTAATCTACGTTTTAAGACTCGCGCTGAATATTCAGGAAGTCTTGTTTTTGAGTTGGTGACGATTCCTGACGTCACGGAAGGAACGCCCCTGACCGAGAAAGCGACACACAATGCATTTTGCGGTACTTTGTTTGGTCTGAAAACTTTGTGTTGATCCGTGTAGATGGCGAAATAAGAAGGAAAAAACATAAATAACGTGATGGTGAATCGTTGTGTGTTGCACCGAGACAACTATTTGATATTCGCTGATAAAAATTCCCAGGAGACAAATCAGCTCGTTTGAAGGACCTGTTTTTTTTTAGCCCCGCCCCCTCCAAATTCAAGTGGTGCCTTTTGGTGCACATATTCTTGAAATGGACTGGATTGGATTAGCCTATATTAGTCATGCAGTGGAGATAAATTACATTTCACAGCAGCAGAGTTAAGGACGGAAGAGGAAAGGAAGGGAAGAAGTAGAAAAACCAAATACAGGAGCAGCTGGAAAGGCAGCCACTCTTGCGGCGCCATCTTGAAGAGAACAAAAAAAAATAAGAATAAAATAATTTGACAACAGATAAAGTCATTCAAATTGGAAGCACTTTCTGCACATTGTTGTGTGATATTGTAAAATTATCAATCATGCCTGCAATCTGGCGTCCCCGAAAGTGTTAAATGGACCACACTAGAGAAAAAATAACAATAATAAAAATTGGGTCTTGGTCAGGTGGAGCAAAGCGCCACAATGACGGAAGCCATTTTGTAGACATGGTTCAAAGCAGATGATCTATTTCTCCACCTACCCAACCAAAGAGCACCGTCTGTGTCCAGCTGAGTTGCCGCCAAAGGCGATGATCCCGTCACTGCCGCCTCATTACCGACTTGTAGCGATCCGTCTCGTAGCGCTCTGCGGAAAGAAAAAAAAAATGTCACTGTTATTTAGAAGCATGTGCGTCACACGTCGCTGTAAAATGTTCTTTTGATTTCATCTCAAGCATCATGACTCCAACGCTTCACTGGCAGAGCACTAAGCACGCCATGAACGCCTTTGACAAGCAAGTGTTCTAAATGCGCCCGACTAGCAGCTAACAGATACCGCAAGAGTGGCATTCATGCAAGGCGCCCCCCCCCCCACGTACTAAGCGGCAGCACGCACTCAAGAATAGTGATGACGGGGATAATTTGAAGCCACTAAAGTGTCATTCCGAGCGAGGTGGGGGCCTCATTAAAACGGCGAGCAACACAGATTGCAGCACTATAACTACACATGCTCTGATTTACTCCGCCGTCGATATCCAAATGATGTGTGGCTCCTGGATGTGCCAAGGATGAGACGTGAGAGCGATCCTTGGCTTGGCGTGGACGTTGAACCATCAATTATTACTGCTTTCTTACACAATGGAAGCAAATGTAATTATCAGCCGCAATTGAGTTCGCAGCGAAAGCTTATGTCCAGCAGGCCGCAGGTGATAAATGGGTCATGCTCCAATTTCTAGCAGCGTAATTTGTTTCTAATGACAGAATCCTTTAATGTGATCGATGTATGCTTAATGCCACGCTTCCTTTCTTTTTGTTAAAGCCTTCCACGAAATTAGCTGTGTTTTTTTGTGGGGAACAAACAACGTCCACAAACGAAACAGTCGTGGAAGTTAACCTAAACGTATTTAATCCAATTTTTGTCGATGAACGGTGGCGCCTGGTGGCAGCTGGTCAGGCCGATTTTTCTCATCAATTTTTATGTTTGCATGCTTTTTTAAAGGACAACCGACGTCTCCGGACAAGTTGTGTCCATAATTTGTAAAATGGCTGAGTGTATTTTACAAAGATTCCACCGCATATAGCTAGATTTTACATTTTAAGACTCACACTGAATATTCAGGAAGTCTTGTTTTTGAGTTGGTGACAAGTCAGTACGTGACGTCACTGAAGGAACGCCCCTGACTGAAAAAAAGACACATTGTAGCAGTCCTTCCATCACGTCAAAGTATTTTGCTGTACTTGTTTGATCTGAAAACCTCGTGTTGCACCAAAAAGCTGCCAGAAGAGGGCGACCAAGCTCCATGGAAGGAAGTTATCAGCCTGTGGAAACGGGCTGATTAATTTCTCACAGGAGCTTGGAGACCATTTTCTGCTTCGTTTTTGGTGATGCATTTCCCCCCGATGTTGCCTCAAAATGACACGGAAGGACTTCTTTAATCAATTGCAAACTTGTATGCAACGTCACATTTTTCAATTCCCGAATGAATTGAGGAATGGCAGTGAATGAGTTAACTATTTTTTTGCACATTTTTAACCAACATCAAATTTCACACAATTGAAATATTATTGACATCCTGCTTAACATTCTAAACCCACCCAAAAAATAGACCAACTCATGTTGTAGTGCAGTATAAGACCCAGATTGTAAATGCAACTAAAACATGTCTGGCATTCTGTCAACGAGTAATGATTGGGTTATACTACAATGTTCGAATATTTGCAGATAAACACCAGCTAATTTGCATATTGGCAGATTCCCCCCCCCCCCTTTCACATTTGATAGATTTCCCAGCTTTAACAGGATTGTTATTTTAGGGGGTCTTTTTTCCCCCATTTGCTGTTTTATTTTTATGGATGTTCTAAAATTATGTTTCCATTTTTATCCCATCTCTAATATAGATAATATGCAAGTCCAAAAGGAAAATAAACAACACCGTTTGGGAAAACTGGATTACTCAAAGCAAAACTCACGCAACCCCCTCAGAGGGTATAAAAAGATTCCAAATTTGACTCGCTTCAACTAATTTGTGGTAATCTGATTAATTGCAAATGTAATTTAGATTTTAATTCCCCAAAGTGCGACATTGGCTGTCATGCCAGGAGCCTGATCGTCAAGATACTATTGTGTATGTTGAGATTGGCCTTCCTGCGGTTTTTATGTCATTATTATTTCATTTTCCCATGTGGAGCTTAAGTACTGCTGCATGTTCTTCCTTCCTCCACATTCATTAATGCGTCCACGGAATTTGATCTGCCATGCGCATCGCATTCGAGCATAACCAGGCGTGGAAATAACATTAAAGGACAACCGACATCACTTTTTTGTTTCCTAACGGACACCAGAAAAATATTTTATAGCATCTAAAATACCCAAAACACGTACGAATTAATCAGCCCGTTTCCACAGGCTGATTAATTCCTTACATGGAGCTTTGTCGCCATCTTCTGCCACTTTTTGGTGCTACACGAAGTTTTCAGACCAGACAAAGTACAGTAAAATGCATTGACGTGATGGAAGGACTGCTACAACGTGTCCTTTTTTCGGTCAGGGGCTTTCCTTCAGTGACGTAACGTGAGGATTCGTCACCAACTCAAAAACAAGACTTCCGGAATATTCAGCGCAAATCTTAAAATGTAAAATATAGCTATATGCGGTGGAATCTTTGTAAAATACGCTCAGTATAAGTCATTTGAAGCCATTTTACAAATTATGGACACAACTTGTCCGGAGACGTCGGTTGTCCTTTAAGTGCTTCTGCATGTTCTTCCTTCCTCCACATTCATTAATGCATCCACGGTATTTGATCTGCCATGCGCATCGCATTCAAGCATGACCAGGCGTGGAAATAACCTTAATCTGAGGCTAATCTGTCAACTCAGAGGATTGATGCAAAGGATGGCAACGACAGGAATCGCATATGAATGAAGTGTAATCCCATCAAAGTGAAAAGAAAAACCTTCCTTCGCTGACACGGCACCGCTCACCTGCTCGCCTTGATGCGTATCCAGCGATTGGTGTCGACACGCACCGAGGAGCGCAGCACCACCGGTTTGGAGCCCAAATCGTACATCATCTGAACGCGGCCGTCCACAATGGCCAGGGCGATGTAGTCGGAACGCTCCACGCCCTTCCCACTCCAAAGCACAAGGCCCTGAGTTGCCTCAGTGCGGATGCGGAGCTCAAATTTGTTCACCAGCAGAGCCTTTTTACTGTGGGCAGAACGGTGGAAGCGTAAGTGACATGTGGATGTCCTTCAGTCAACTGAAAAAGAGTTAACCAAGAGGAGTCTGTGAAGCAAGGTGGACACAAGAGGACACAAGGTGCACTATATTATGGATTACGAGGATGGACAATTAGTTGAAAGTTGAAAAAGAAATTTCTGATGGTACAATTGGGAATTGGGCACACGTGGGTTCTTTTTGAAACACTTCCAAAAATGGGCGTAGCCTGAGTGATATGTATTAATAGGAAGAATGTAAAGGGCGGAAGAGGGTGGGGGGGGATGTAACGCCACAAAAGTAAAAGTACCACAAAATATCGATTTCTCTTGTAACACTGATATATCAATACTTCATCTTCTTTTCCTTTGGGCTTTTCCCTTCAAGGGGTCGCCACAGCAAATCAGTGTCCTCCATCTTTAGAGGTTTGATCCGCATGTTTGCTTTTACGTCGGATGCCCTTCCTGACACAATCCTCTGTATTTATCCGGGCTTGGGACCGGCACAAGAAGACTTATGTCCCTTTGTGGCTACAATTATAGTGTTAAAATGTTACATAATACACTACCTGCACAGTTAATAGATTTTTTATGGCACAGACAGTTTTATTCTTACATTGACATTACCCTGACATTTTCAAGTTTTATTCAATTCTAGAAAAAAAATGATCTGGGGGGGGGATTGCAACATTAGTTCAAATGAACGAGGATTCTCTTCAGTGCTTCTTAAACTTGCTAAATAAATAAATGAATAAATAAAAAATAAACAAACAAATAAACAAACACAAATAAATACATGTATTGCCAAAACAATAGATAGATAAATAGACAAACAAATAAATAAGCACACAAAAAATAAATAAACACACAAGTATCCTTGAGAGTTTTGAAAGGTGCTTATAAATGAAATGTATTATTATCATTATAAATAAATAGATAGACTATAAACGAATAGATAGATGAATAAATAAGCAAGCAAATAAATTAACAAACACACAAATAAATAAATGAATCAATAAATAAAAAACAAAGAAATAAATACAAAAACACACAAGTGCCCTTGTGAGTTTTGAAAGGCGCTTATAAATGAAATGTATTATTTTTTATGAATAAATAAACAAACATAATAATAAATAAACGAATCAATAAATAATTATATCAATAAATAAACAAAAAAAGAAATAAATACAAAAATAAATAAAATACAAACAAAAAAAAAAAAATTTTTTTTTTTTTTTAATTACCAATTCCGGACATTAAAAATGAAAAACAGGGGGAAAAAAATCAAGACATTAGGATATTTTTTTTTTTCTTTTGTAATGGTCAAAGCTTCGTCGAACACCAATTCACCAAACCCATCGGACTCGATTGAACCCAAGTTAATAATCACTGATATAGCTCAATATGAAAATATAAATATGCAGCAAGGTGGCAATAGCAGGGAACTTGGAAAAGTATGTCAACACACTTTTACTAAATTGTATCCAGTATACAGGGAGGGCTGACCTTGTCCCCGAGAGCTTCGCGCCCATCTCTTTGCTCCAATTTCACACCGCATGAATCTGAGCTTTTCTCTGTCAACCTTGAAATTTTTCTCACATTTATTCAACAGGCAAGATTTTCCCGAGGCAAGATTTTCCCGCCCAAAAAGTTTTACCAAATACTTACTAGAAGATGAAGCTTCAAGATTCAGGGGCCACTAAACATTCATAATTAATTCTGCAAACTCCATCGCTCTGCTTTTCGTCCATGTTATGTATTGTTGACGTGAGGGCAATCGGAATGCAGACAGTGTTTTAGTGTAACGCTGTTTGTCTCCCATGCGGGTGTTGTTCACAACCTCTCTTCTCGTGTCTGTTGATATATCATCAGCGGCATGTTTGATCTTCTGCCTGCTCACACCCAAGGAGGGTGAAGATAAGATGCTATAGTAAAGCGGGATTGCACCAAACGGCAAAATGTGTATCCACAATCATCATACGAGGATGTAAAAAAATGTGGCATGACTGTTCGTAGGTAAGATTCCATCAATCAGCATCTGTGCAATTGTTCACACATCTGGCATCAAGCTCTAATCCACCTTCCTCAAAGGGTTTTTTTTTTTTAAACAAAGACAACAAACAAGGACAACAAACAACCAGTGGCACATGGATGGAAAAATAAAAAAATAACAACAATGGCAAAGAGCTGAGCACAAAAGATGAGACGAGACAGACGACATGGTACGGGAGTCAGTGTGGTAAAAAAAGTGTCACAGAAGTGATTCTTTTTTTCCACAATGTGCAAGAATGGAAGAGGTACAGTAAAGTCTCGTTATAGCGATATCGGTTATATTGATAGTACTGCTTATTACAATACTATTTTCATTTCTTTGAATTTCTAGTCTTTTTATGTATAATTAGTTCCGTTTAGTACGATACATGGTTATTACGATAATCCGGTTACTACGGTGCCCTTTTTCATCTCCCGCCGGCCATTTTGCTCTGCTTATATCGATAAAAAAGCAGCTTAAGCTGAATTGATATTTGCTTAGGGATTTCTATACAGTACCACCATTAGCGAAATCTGTATAGGGAACACCGTTCATCACGTGACCAGCTTTCGTGTCTTGCTCTGTGTAGCAGAGCTGTAATAGCATCTGAAACATACTGTAGTCTTCTTATACAGTATACAGTTGTTCGACACTTGTTTGACAATTTCAACCATGGGGAAACGTAAGAATTATGACCTCAGAACGAAGCACAAGGCAATAGTGGCTGTGGAGGGCAATCCAATAAGAAGCAAATCCTCCATTGCGAAAGAGTTCGACGTGCCGCAGAATACTTTATCAACGTAAGTAATGTAAACGTTGCAGTTTTTGTTTTCCATACATGTCTTTAATTGTGTTGTATTCAGATATCTTTATCACTTGCAATAATCACCGTGTTTCATATGTACATGCTGGCGTTCGTGGTTTCTCTCATGTGTATAGAACAATGTTGAGTGCTACTCGACATTGCAAGAGTGCGTTATGAAAATAAATAACGTTTTTATTTAATGTATACGTTTATTTTTCACTTCACTACAGTACAAAAGCATGCTACATACGCAATCCATGAACTCAAGGAGATATCAAAGATCCCCCGTTTACACTGTATTGCCGACTTTTAATGAAGTTCGGCACAGGATTGGATATATCGATAGTACGGTTATATCGATATTTTTTTCAGACTCCCGAGAATATTGATATAACGAGACTCTACTGTACACTGTGAAGAGTAATGAGGCAAAAGTTGGCCCAAAAGCAAAAATATGGTTCACCTCAGCAGAACAACAAGTGTTTCATTTTGTATATCTTATATTCTGGCTACAAAAAGTTATGTTATGTATTCACTTTTTGTTCTTTAATACCCATTTGCCAATTTAACAACAGGCCTCGGATGCAAAAGTCATTCATTATCTGAATCTGCTGAGGTTACCAGAAACACCAACAAAAAAACGAAATGATTTGAAAGTGTTGTATTTTTCCCCCTCCTCATACAGAGAAGAAAAAAACAAAACAAAACAAATAAAGCTCAACGAATCCTCTTCTGGCAAACCCTCAAAGAGTTCACAGGGACCAATAAATCTCCATCCGAGCAGCTTGTCAGTGATAAGTTCAAGGTTATTAAGCGAGCTGAAAATATCATGAATAAAACAACGGCGCACACGCAGGCTTTGGAAATCTCATATACGCCGCTGACTTCCGCGACCGGTACTGTGTCGTTGCCTCTGTTTTTATAAATGCTTGGATTTTTATCTACTTCTAACATGTGTTCAAATACTGTTACCTCAACGGCCCGCTGCCAAGTGTGACTCTAGGTGGCAGCAGAGTGTAAAATACAAGAAGGGAAACCTCAATGAGAGCGTCTCAGAGGTGACTGTACTGCCAACAGAGCCTTAAATTTGGATGAAATCAAAAAATGACGATGTTCTTGTAACTCTGTCATGATAATTAAAACAAATGCTGCATCCACTGAAGGAGATTTAGCCTGTTGAGAGGGTGGGTGAGGGTTTGTCTCAGAAGAAGAAGTGGGATGAAGAATAAGGTCTGACAGACTCACCTCTGGTCAGACGGGTTCTCCACAGACTCGGGACTTCAGGAAAAGGGAGAGGAGGTTGGGGCGGGGGGAGAAAGTCAAGTGCATGCAACGGAAATGGACAGGCCAAAAAAAAAACAGAGGGAAGGAGGAGTTCCCATGACCCGAAGCTGAAACAAGCTAATGGTCCACTAGCCAATATGGTGATTGTCATGATCCCCTGTTGTGATCACTGGACGTGTTCAAATGATGGATTGACACACGTTTCAGAATCGTGATTTTGTGTCATCGCAGGCCTGGTTAATTTGCTCTCTCAAGTTGCCCTTCTAAATAAATGCCACCAGAGGAAAAGTGCTGTTTGAAGTCATATTTCCTGTTCCTTAACTCAGGACGGCTAAAAGAACTACAATTTCAATGTGAGGTCACTTAAAGGACAACCGACACCACTTTTTTTTTTGGTTCCTGACATCAGATAAATGTTTTATAGCATCTAAAATACCCAAAACACCCAGGATGATATTTTAGTCAAATGCTTTCTTGTTACTCATCCATCCATCAATATGATTCAAATAGTTCTGAAGAGGAAAGTATAAATGTTTGCAATCGATTAGCTCTCCTGTATTAATTCGAGCCGTCAGGACTCCAATGTAGCGTCCCAGAAAATGCACAAGATGTCGCCCAATTAAGCTCTGTTGGAAATGGGTTGATTTGTCTGCTGGGAATTTGTGTCAACTAGAATCAAATCGTAGATTCACCATCGCATTATTTATGTGTTTTCCTTCTAATTTCGCCATCAACACGAAGTTTTCAGACCAAACAAAGTACCGCAAAATGCGTTGTGTGTCGCTTTCTCGGTCAGGGGCGTTCCTTCAGTGACGTGACGTCAGGAATCGTCACCAACTCGACAACAAGACTTCTGGAATATTCGGCGTGAGTCTTAAAACGTAAAATATAGCTATATGCGGTGGAATCTTTGGAAAATCCGCTCAGTAGAAGTCATTTGAAGTGATTTGACAAATTATGGACACAACTTGTTCGGAGGCGTCGGTTGTCCTTTAAGAATAATAACTCTTATTGCGGTTTGCGTTTGACAATTTGAAATTTTGGTTCGGACTTTAGCAAGCATCATGGCACCTGACATTCTTGATTTGCTTTCACGGGCCGAATAAAATGATGTGGCGGGCCAGATTTGGCCCTCGGGCCTCGACTAGTGCCTCTTCCAAACTGCAAGCATGAAAAGAGGCACTCCAGCGCACCACCATTGTGTCAAGAATGCTAATGTGCACCCACCAATCCCCCAAAAAGCATCTTTTAAAGGGCAACCTCAAGATAATGTGTATTCATTTTCAGCATCTGCACCAAGACCTTATTCAGCAGCTACTTTCCCAAAGAGCCGCTTGATCAAAATGAGGCAAGTATGCCACTGGGTAGCATCAATTAACTGGAGCAGTGACTGAGACACACTGGTTAAAAAATGGGGTCAAGTGCTACAGCGGCCGTGGGAAATCATGGCCACGTATGATTTGTCATTGAAAGAATAGGCTTCGAGCCAAATCCACACTAAGCTTTTACGGTAAACCGAACAGAGCCATCAAAGGAGGCTCCGCGTGGTACTACCATTAACCCCAGGTGAACGTTTTTGACTTTGTGCCCTTGCCGAGCACTCGATGGCTTTTGTGAGAAATGTATTCATTTCTGGTTCAAAATCAAATCAAGCCGAATTGATCCGCGCACCTGCAGAGCGCTTTGCCCGAGCTCCGCTTACTTCGACTCAAATTCATTGTGCCGCTTTAACTAAATGTGACATTCATTACACATTTGACAGTCTGGCTCCAAGGAGCCGTTATCCTCCACTACGCCCCCCCACCTTTGTTAAGTGAGATTGATGCCTGCGGACAGACACTGGAAGGGCTCTCAACTGGGGGTCCTATCTACATGGGAGGGGGGCATGTTTGTGGTTAACATCTATCTATGGTGGCCTGTAAAGTAATTAATTCCACATGAGATATTTGGAAAATAAACAAAAATGGCATAGATTAGAAATCTGATCCTAGTCCAGGAAGCTTTTCCAGGCTACTTACCAGGCTAATGATCAGGAATAATAAACTGTCCAAGCGCCAGAAACTAGGTCAGTATATCTTCCTCGTGCTGTTTTTCACTGTAGGAGGGTGAGCGGGGGGATGGAGGGTGTCTCCTTCATGTTCCACGTTCCACTTAAGACCATTTAGTGCATAAATGCATGGCGGCTCATTTTGGATACTCACCGTGCATGAAATATCGCACGCTTTCAATACCGCATTTCAATTTCGCAATGCTTATCATGCGCACATTCATGCTTGTCATTGCACTGGGGGAGGACGAGGAGAACAGAAAGGGTCAAATGATGGTGACAATAACAAAATCTCTCCAACTGAAAGATGCAGTTGAATTGAAAGAATAAGTGGGGGGAGGGAGGTAGACAGTCGGGAATGGTTACTGTAGGAATGGAGATGACAAAAGAACTGGAAACTGGATGTTTTTAGTGTTCTGCAGTGATGTTAATCATCCCCCAAAAAAATGGACCATTTGTTGCTGTTAGTTGGGCTCGATCCGAGGCTGGGCAATTTTCCAATAGACGTTTCGTCTACTTACTCTGGGATCTCATTGGTCAGGTGGCTTTGGTAGGAAAGGAAAGACAGTGAGGGACATTTCATGTGACAAGTGACACACAATGACAAAAAAGAGGAACACACAAAAACAGAGAGTGATCCAGGAGCGCGTTTTGGACTTATGTGGGCTTTGTGGTGACAAATATACAGAATCGTTTATTTTGGATCTGTTCAGAGATTGTTTCTTATCATCCCTTTGGCAAACTGTGTATAAAAGTACAAATGTCAAATCAGTATCCTAGAGGGACACAACCTTTTGTTTTCTTCTCGTGTTGCGTCTCCTGCACGACGCTCTTCGACATGTGATGCCGTCAGCTTGATCTTTTTGTAGAATGTCAGATATTGCAAAAAGACGACAATGGTTGACTCAGGGCAAGACTTTGATTGTTGAACGTCTTGGCAATTAAGGAAATTGTGTTCAAAGAATGCCTATTAGCTTGCTGCTTGTCCCCCCGAAGCGTGTGAGCTAATGATATCATCAAGCTTGTCATCGCGGCTTAGTGAGGGCGCGACGAGACAGATCGTCCGAGGGTTTATTTGCTTAATACGGCAATTAGGATGGAATTGTGGTATTAGGCTAAATAGATGGGGACATGCTCTCGTCCTCTTCCTTACCTCCTGGTGACGGCGTTGTGGTATTCGATGAACGTCCGTCCGTCAAAGGCTACGGCCTCAGTCTCAGTCCCGGCAGACTTCTCATAAATGGCTGTGAAGGAAGGGGCAGGATGGGACACCGGGGGATTGTTGAGTGGGTGAGCTCACACCAATCAATAAGAGGGAAGGTTCAGTCATCAGAGCCGACACGGGAGTGCTGGTGCATATTTAATTAACGTCAAAAGGACAGACGGCCACGTGCGCAAGGTTAATGGAAGAGGCGGGGAATGTTTTCGGAAGATACATCAAGCCGAGGGTTCATTTAAAGCTGCCACGCAGACACGATAAAAGGTCACATGTTGCAGAAGTGCCAGATGATTCACTTCATATTTTCCCCGAGTGCTACTTTTGTTTAAAATCAGAGAATAATAATACTGGCTGGTAAGGATTAACTACATGTAATATTGCTTGATTTTCACACGCTTTAGCAACTGAAATGGATCAGAGCGTCAAACATTTCAATGGACTTTTGCTCTTCATTAAACTCAATGATATAAGCTCGACTCAACAAGTCATTCAGCTTGAGCTCGCGAGTATTTAAGAGTACAAATAGTTAAGTCTCAGATTTCAGTCATCCATTTTCCGTACATTTGTTTTTTTTACTTTGATGTGCATCGTAAAAAACGATGTCTAAGTAATACTCCACACATTCCAAAACTATGGAAGACATGCTTGTGCAAAACCAAACAGAAAAACAACTGCTACCACTACCACAACTACTACTACTGCTACTGCTACTACTACTACTACTACTACTACTAATAATAATAATAATAATACAAATGTCCCTTCACATGGAATTTTACAAAAGTTACAAAGTTACAAAACGCCTCAACAGAAGAATATTGCTTTTTGTTACAGTATAAATTTCGAAATGCAAAACCTAAAAATACTAATTGCAGTTTTCAGTTCTTTTCAATTTTTAACAAAACAAGGCACTAAAAACGATGTGGTCGTAGTCAAAAGTTGTCAAAAATGACCATCAATTTAATTCATTTATGTCTGCAGTTTAGGTGGACGTGGAATGAATTAAGGCATTTACATGGAAAACGCGTTCAAGAAATGTTCCAAAATTTCTTCACAACTCCACTTGAATCATAAGTAGAGGTAACTCTACTCAAGTTACTTACTGTTCTGACAGTGTCCGCCAGAGTAGCCACTGAGGCACACGCACTCATAAGTGTCCAGCTGGGGATTGCAGCGGCCACCATTGTGGCAGGGTTCTCTGGAACATGCGTGCTCCTGGAAAATGGCCAGATTTTGGGAGCGTAGGGCGTTCTCTTCTCTGAGGATTGGCGTGCCCATCAAAATGATCTATGGCGAAAAAAAAATTCATGCCAGTCAGTCAAATCAGTCAATGCCAAGTCAAGATTTAACAGCCCTGCATAACATCTGTATCCTGTCAGAGATGGTTTTAGTGGATGAAGCCCACCTCACAACGGTAGGAGAAGCCATGGAGCAAAAACAATTAATCATCTAGAGGAAAGGATATCATGGGTGAGTAAAACCACATACATCACTGAAGGAGAAAGACTAATAGTGGCTTCAGATATTACAACTGGAGCTCATGCATCACAAACTGTATGTTAAACTCTACATTAAACTGAGAACTCAACACTTTCTTCGACATAATTAACTTCTCTCAAATGGCCTCGAAAGACAAATACGTACCACACTTAGTTTATGATTTTCTCCAAATTGTCAGAGAGACACTGAAGAAGAGAACTAATCACAAGTTTATGCAAACAATCACATCTTGATTTTGATCTCCTGGGCTATTTATGTCATTTTACTGGAAAGCAAGAAATGGGGACGATAAAAAAAATACCAGGAAGATGTTCGGGAAAGATCTAAGGAAAAAAAAAAAGACTTAAAAATGCACATTTTATTCCTAAATGCATAGCATGCTAATCCAAATGAGCAGTGCCATTTTGATCGTAGAATGTGTCAAAAATGATATGATTGTGGATAAAGTGACAATTTGACAACTAATATATAACAGCTTGATAGTTTGTGCCAAAACAAGTCATTAAATCGTACAATAGCACAGAGATCAAAGTAAACACGGTGAAGCAGCATTGGGCTGTATTGCTGCAGAAAAAGAAATACAGTAAAGTCTCGTTATATCGATATTCAAGGGAGTCCGAAAAAATATCGATATAACCGGGATTATCGATATATCCGACCCTGTTTGCATGTAATTTTCTCCGTGCGTGCATAGAAATAGTATCGATATAACCGGGACTATCGATATATCCGATATCGATATAACAAGACTTTACTGTAAATAAAATGGAAGAAGGTAAAGAGCATGTAGAATAGACTTAAAGGACAACCGACATCACTTTTTTGTTTCCTAACTGACATCAGAAAAACGTTTTATAGCATCTAAAATACCCAAAACACGCAGTATGATATTTTTAGTCAAATGCAAAAAAAAAAAAACAATAAAATTGACTTAAAGTGTCTAAAAAGTACTTCAATTTGAAACCGGAAGTGGCCAGTTTCGGAAGGTCCCGCCCCCTTGTTCGTGACATAACGCCAAGACGTCTTGCCTTGCTCGAGAATCAAAACAATGGCTTCAGATTCGGAGAGTATGCTTTATTGTTACTCATCCAGTTATGAATATGATTCAAATAGTTCTGAAGAAGAAAGCATACATGTTTGTAATCGATTAAAGAATTTATTCTGTGTCATTTTGAGGCATCAGGGGTAGGAAATGTCGCACCCAAAAAAGGCAGAACATGGCGACAAAGCCGTGTAAGGAATTAATCAGCCCGTTTCCACAGGCTGATTAATTCCTTACATGGAGCTTTGTCACCCTCTACTGCCTCTTTGTGGTCCTACATGACGTTTTCAGACCAAAGTACAGCAAAATGCATTGATGTGATGGAAGGACTGCTACAATGTGTCCCTTTTTCGGTAAGGGGCGTTCCTTCAGTGACGTAACGTACGGACTCGTCACCAACTCAAAAACAAGACTTTCGGAATATTCAGCGCAAGTCTTATAAGGTAAAATATAGCTATATGCGGTGGAATCTTTATAAAATACGCTCAGTAGAAGTTATTTGAAGACATTTTACAAATTATGGACACAACTTGTCCGGGGACGTCGGTTGTCCTTTAACAGTGCACATTCAATTCATATTTGCATTGACGGCCTTTTGTCAAGCTGCTATATGGTTTCTATACTTTTATTTAATGTCATAATTATCATAAAAAAACACAGAAGATGACAAAACAAATATTGCATGACTAATTTTCTCTGCTTTTGTGACGTGTTACGTGACACATTTCAAGACAGCAGTTAAAATTGTGGGTTTTTATTCAACTTCAGAGGATTCGGTGCAAAAAAAAAAAAGGCCACACGCTGCATCGATGCCACAAAGGTTGCCAAACGTTTACCTTTTGAATCGTTCCCTTGAAGCCTTCGGTGAGTGCGGCACTTCGTGCAAGTCGGCTATAGTCGGGAGCCCCACCAACAAAGAGATTTTCTTTCAAGTTGAGGTCCACGTGCAGGTTCTAATGAAAGATGAGAACAAATTGTTTTCAATGGGAAAAACTAACACAAAACCCTCCTCGCTTTATTCAGGACGCGATGGTTTATGCAGTCGTAGGCCTCGAGTTCTGTGAGCTTGAAACAAGTTGCATCATTTTAGTTGAGATATGTATAAAGGGTGAGATTAATGTAATGCATTTGCACATATGACATTGTAATAAATAGACTCTTCCATTAAAATGATCCATATTCGTAGAGGCCATAACCGCACCTTGTTACCCTCAACGCACATCAGCGCAGTTGATGTATTACAACATAATTAATTTCTATGTCTGCTGAGAGGCTGGTCAATTATATTCTAGCTATGAGGCATTAAAAGCAAGTCCAAAAGAGAGTCATCGTGAGATATGAAGACAAGAGATGATTATTTTATGTATATGTTTTTAAAGGTTGGCACAGATCTAAAGGAAAGAAAAAAAACTAGTTTATTCTAAATGGGCCACTAATTGCCAGCAGAGAAAGATGGAGTTAATTGCAGGAAGAAAAAAAAAACGATAGGAAAGGCGAAGTAAACAGGCTTTGTGAAGGCGAGCTGGCTTTTATTGAGGTGAGGATTTGGAGCGCAAGAAGCAGAGACGCTTGGCTAAAACTGAGATTGTGTTGTTGCATCCAACAGAGACACATCAGGGGGCTTAAGCCAAGGTGGCTGGACCCAGATGTGAATGTATTCGCTTTGCTTCGCCAATGTTCTCATCCGCTATGGGACGGCGATGAATCCAAACCCCAAATTGTGTTAAACAATGACAATTGTCCACCCACACAAAAAAAGTACTATAGTGATAATATACGACATGGATATTAAAGGACAACCGACACCACTTTTTTGTTTCCTAACTGAGACCAGAAAAACGTTTTATAACATCTAAAATACCCAAAACACGCAGGATGATATTTTTAGTCAAATGCAAAACACCAATAAAAATGACTTAAAGTGTCCAAAAACTGCAAAAAAATGCACCCGGAAGTGGCCAGTTTCCGAAGGTTCCGCCCCCTTGTTCGTGATGTCTCATCCAGTTATGAATATGATTCAAATAGCTCTGAAGAGGAAAGCATAAATGTTTGCAATCGATTAAAGAAGTCTTTCCGTGTCATTTTGAGGCATCTGGACAGAAATGTAGCACCCAGAAAATGCAGAAGATGGCGCCAAAGCCTATCCCAGTTTTCTTGGGGGCAGCAGGTGGACCAATCACAGGGCACACAAAAAAAACATTCACTTTGACAGTCACACCGAGAAACAATTTTGAATGTTCAATTATTTGCCGAAGCATGTTTGGGGTAGTATAGGGGGGGACCGAAATACTTGGAGAACTCCAACGAAGGCATGGGGAGATTATTGAAACTCCACACTTCAACCTTACACCCCGTGTGGCGTGCGCCCATTCTCCAAACAATATTTGAGTTAGCAATGTGCAATCCTGCTCACCGACTCAGGTACAAAATGGCAACTAAATCACTGTCTCCTGGTGGAAGGTACGATTCACATGATTATTTCAATGTATATGATTCAACGGTGATCACTCTAATTCGAAATACTGTCAACCTCTTTCTGATCTATTGGGCTGCTAACTGAGATATGAGACAGGACGAAATATTATTGGTGTTTTGAATTCATCGCACATACACCACAGCTGCCACTGAAGAAAAACAACTTGTGTTTTTGTGACACTCGAGTTAGATATGATACATTGATACGTGTCATTTAGTTGACTTGTGAGAGCGGACACAGCAGGTTTAAAGGAGTTTTTGTAGTGCGCTGAAGTTCACTGCGCATTTTGGCTACCGTGAGTGGCTGAAGGGGGACTTGTAATAGGACAGAGGACTGTCACTGTTTACAAAACAAGCGAGAAGAAGACGACAAAGGAACGACACTGTCTTCATGGGTACATTTTTCACAGCTGCAAGGCCCGACGTGATATCTCCACCTACGCGGGAGTAATGAAGACGTTTGTTTTGACGCTTAAAAACAATGGCCTGCACAATGACGGCTGCCTCTATTTCTTTGTTTCTTCCTTCCAACCTTCACACCCCATCCACCCCCGCAGCAGATGGACTGAGGTGAAAGCCAAAGTGTATTTTTATCGAGCTCCTTGCCTCAATGCGGGTTGTGGTGCGCACAGGCTTATGAAACGACAAGTTTTTTTTTTTTTCCACAAAGCTGCCCACTTTTTTTTCCATTACACAAAGAGTGGTGGGAGTGAGAGGACATAGTGAATGGCTGAAAATGAAACATTGGCTAAGGTGTGACTTGTCTCATTACCTTGCGTGATTTCTTATATCCAGACAGCATATCACAGAGAAAGAAATAGGGAGGAATATAGTTATTAGAAGAGCGGTAAGAGTGCATCGTGAGACATGCCAAAACCTGCAGTAGCAACATGCAAACATTTAGCGCTTTCATGCACCGGGAGAGGCCAAAAATACAGCATGTCCAATTTTTTTTTTTTTTTTTTTTTGATGAGCACATGGGTCTATCTAAGGTGCGAGTGTTGCATAAGCCATCATTTTTTAATATTATTTTTTTATTTTTATGATTATTATTATTATTTTTTTTTTTTTTTTAGTTATGTGAAATAACATTTCTTATAGGGCTGGCATTTTAGTTTTGGGTCAACAAACAGCGATTTTAGTTATGAATGAACTTTTTGGTAAAATCTAGCTCAAGAAAAAAAAATATAATAATAAAATGAATCAAAGTTCACTTTTATGATCTTTAGTCATTTATGTCTGTGTAAGCTCTCAGTTGTACAGGAGTGGTCCATCGATGAAAAGGTTTCTTCAGCCGTCATCTGTACTTCTTTGAAGGTGTCGGACGTTTCCTAGTTCATAGTTCATCCATGGCGATATACTTTTTATTGCCAAAATAAGAAATGTTCTGTTGGCCTCAAACATTTTGCGCAGTACATTATATTCTAAATAAGCAAGGGAGCTGTAAGAATATGCAACACATCATGCGGTCAATCAATCAATCAATCGTACATGCATTAAAAACTCAAATGAAAATACTCATTGAGAGATCATGCAATCAGCAAGAATGTCATTGTGAAGAGATTCAAACCGAGCCCTTGTTGAGAACAAACGTATCCCTCAATAAGCCTCATTTGAAGGACGTGAAGCCGTCATGACCAAAGCGCAACAAAACTGTTATTTCTTCCGTCTGTGTCTTTGAAAGTATGTTTCATCATGCTGTCAACCCGAGCTGTCCTTGGGATGAAAAACACTCCCAGCATGCAATATATCCTCAATATAAATATATAAATCCATTCCAAGTGCGCCTACATTTTATTTTGAAGAGTGCCTACATTCGGCTCTAAAGCTCTTTAACTAGCTTCAGCTCATCCCTTGCTGTGACAACAGCCTATCACCACTCTCCACTGCCTTCTTTGCTTTTCTCTGACTTGATTTTATGAAGATTTTCTGCCTCTATTGCGGGACTAAGATCACAATTACCATATGGATGATGAGAGAAGGTGGCGGCGGGAAAGCAGCGAAGAGGAAAATTTGCTGTGTTGATTGTGAGGAGATGACGGGAGTTAACCAAATGTGTGTTCATAATCACAAATTACACAATGGAATGTAATTGGATGCCTCATGGCGACTTATCGGACCAACGGCTCGAGATCATTTAAAGCTGCGCACCTGCTGAGGTGGACTAAAGGGTTTTGTGATGTCGCAATGTGCTTCTTCGGTGTCTGACTTCATAAATTTAAGGGTGCACTCTTGAGGCTATTTTTCTTTCTGTTGTTACTTCAGTGAAATGAAAGGCTGAGAAAAAAAACAAAACAAAACAAAACAAAGAAAAGGAGATACAGGATCCACAGCCTATCAAAAGTGTCCCATGATATCTGCAACTCGACCTCTAATTTTGATGAATGTCAGACTTTGGTATTTCTTTCAGCAGAATCGCAGAGGGGCCTGCTTTTCATCATGGATCTCATTAAAAAGAAAACACTAAAGAGCAGCCAGTGCTCTTACATAAAACCATATTTTAGTTGAATTCTATACACAGTCAGAAATTACCAGAAATGTGATGCTCTTATGTATAAGTGTATGCTGGGCCAATCTATAACTTGCTTTTTTTGGACAGACCAATGAAAGAGAATCCGCAAAAAATATGAATGTAGAGAGAAAGCAAAAAACAAGTAGAAGCATAAACAAGAGCTGTTGTAATAGTTGATAAGGATTTTCGAATATGACGTAAGAGGAGTAGTTGATGAAACAACAACAGGAAGTATGCCCCCAAGCATTGCAAAGCATCCCGTTTAGGCCCAAAAGCTCAGCATGCTAGAAGCAAGAAAACATTAGCAAGAGCTCATGAACGCATTTACCGGTGCCTCTCCACGAACAGCGTCCTTCTTGTTCACCATGATCTCTCCTTTGCGATTGGAGCGCTCCAAGCTGATGGTGTTCCACATGTTGAGCCTGATTGGATCTTTACTCCTGAATCACAAGCAAATCTCGGTGTGTGAGCTACTGGGGCAAACATTTTAATCCATCCATCCACCCAATCAATCCATCCATCCATCCCCCTATTTATCCCCCCAATCCATCCTTCCTCCAATTCATCCCCCCAATCTACCCATCCATCCATCCACGCACCCATCCATCCATCCATCCATCTATCCATCCATCCATCCATCCATCATTCCCCCAATCCATCACCCCAATCAATGCATCCATCCATCCATCCATCCATCCATCCATCCATTCATCCATCCATTTTCCGATCCGCTTATCCTCACAAGAGTCGTAGGAGATGCTGGAGCCTATTCCAGCAATATCTGGGCAGTATATGGTGGACACCCTGAACCAGTTACCCGCTAATCGCAAGGCACACAGAGACAAACAACCATCCGTGCTCACACTCACACCTAGGGAGAATTCATAGTGTTCAATCAGCCTGCCATGCATATTTTTGGAACATGTGAGAATACCCGGGGAAAACCCACAAAAGCCTGGACCGCCGGGCTTCTCGACCTGTATGTTTGTTATGAAAATAGCACCAGAAGTTGTGAGATAAAATATAACGTGTGTTTACTGTGTCCTTGGCTTTGATAACCCTTATTATGAGTCGGTTTCTGCCAACCTGATGGTAGCAGGCCCCTTGCCAAGGTCGTAGCGGAACTCCAGAAACCCCTCATCCAGGGACAATGAGATGAAGTCTCCTTTTCCGTCAGATTTTTGCCCGTTGTAGAAGATCAGGCCGTTGGAGTCATTGGCCATAAGAACGACGGTCATGCTGACTTTTTGACTGGATACAGAGTGCATGCAGTGGTTAAACATGCACGCAAGAGTCACTTATTGTGTTTCAAGTCACAAGAATATGGCAGATGAGTAACGCAAACCTCTAGATACTGAAAAAAACAAACTCACCGAAGATCATGTCCGTAAAGATGCAGTCCCTTGAGCTCGAGGTAAGAGTCTCCATTAAATAATGGCATATAGGCCCCTCTCCTTTCTGCAACTACAAGCATAGAAAAAGGGGACTTTCATTCTGTCTTTTTATGTGACGAAGGCATGAATTACTGTTTCAGAGTGCTTAGGAGAAAGAACAGGTTGTACTTTAGCTTCTAAAAGCCAAAGATATGGATGAATTAAGTACAGAATTAATAATTTGGCAACAACTCTACATTGAAAAGGAACCTCTGGGTTGACGACGATTCGTAGTGAGGAAGGGAATAAATTTTCCATTCCAGACAGGAGTGACCACAATCTCCCCCAATTGTAATCAGAATCTTTGCACTGAATGTGTAAACGTAACCAGGTTATAGGACTTAAAGGACAGCCGACACCATTTTTTTTGTTTCGTAACTGACATCAGAAAAACACAGTTCTAAAGAGGAAAGCATAAATGTTTGCAATTCATTAAAGAAGTCCTCCCGTATCAATTCGATTCCAATGTAGCGTCACAGAAAATGCACAAGATGGCGCCCAAGCTCCGTTTGAAATGGACTGATTTGTCTGCTGGGAATTTGTGTCAACTAGTATCAAATAGTAGTCTAGGTGCAACACACAACGATTCACTATCGCGTTATGTGTTTTCCTTCTAATTTCGCCATCAACACGGAGCAACACGAAGTTTTCAGACCAAACAAAGTACCCAAAATGCATTGTGTGTCACTTTCTCGATTAGGGGCGTTCCTTCCGTGACGTGACGTCAGGACTCGTCACCAACTCGAAAACAAGACTTCCTTAATAATCAGCGCTAGTCTTAAAACGTAAAATATAGCTATATGCCGTGGAATATTTGTAAATACGCTCAGTAGACGTGATTTTACAAATTGGGGACACAACTTGTCCTGATGCGTCGGTTGTTTTTTAATTTTTATTTGTGTGAAAACCGCCTATCTTTTGAACTGTTGGCAGTTCAGTTCTCAGGGGCTTTGTCCACCAGGCTGCCGCTTTATCTGCGAGCCCCTGTCGGGGGGCTGACTGACGCCCTCATTAATCACAGCGGTCGGGGGCGGGAGGGGCCATACGATCATTCATCTCATTGATTTCTGTGTAAAAGTAAATAAATAAAAATCACCTTTTGGAATGGGAGACGGTCTCAATGGGATGGCATTGATTTTGCTTCAACTCCATCTATTTGATTTGATTCACCTGCGATCAGGGACTCAGACATTCCTGTTTAGCTTTTGTGGATTCCCAAAGGGGATTGGCGTGTCAGATCTCATGCTTATCTTCGGATAATAATGTGCGGATTACTAGGCTAGTTTTTTTAATGCCACTTGTGATTGCAGAGGTAATCACGCTTTAAAGGACAACCGACATCTCTGGACAAGTTGTGTCCATAATTTGTAAAATCACTTCAAATGACTTCTACTGAGCGCATTTTACAAAGATTCCACTGCATATAGCTATATTTTACGTTTTAAGACTCGCGCTGAATATTCCGGAAGTCTTGTTTTTGAGTTGGTGATGAGTCCGTATGTTACGTCACTGAAGGAACGCCCTTGACCGAAAAAAGGACACATTGTAGCAGTCCTTCCATCACGTCAATGCATTTTGCTGTACTTTGGTCTGAAAACGTCATGTAGGACCAAAAAGAGGCAGAAGAGGGCGACAAAGCTTCATATAAGTCTTGTTTTTTAATTGGTGACGATTCCTGACGTCACGTCATGGAGGGAACGCCCCTGACCGAGAAAGCGACACACAATGCTTTGTGCAACAACATTGCACAAAACACATAAATAACGCAATGGTGAATCGTTGTGTGTTGCACCAAGACTACGATTTGACTCCAGTTGACACAAATTCCCAGCAGACAAATCAGCCCATTTCCAACAGAGCTTTGGCGCCATCTTCTGCATTTTCTGGGACGCTACATTTCCTCCAGATGCCTCAAAATGACACGGAATTACTCCTTTAATCGATTGCAAGCATTTATGCTTTCCTTTTCAGAACTATTTGAATCATATTCACAACTGTATGAGTAACAAGAAAGCATATTCTCCGAATCTGAAGCCATTGTTTTGATTCTCGAGCAAGGCAAGACGACTTGGCGTGACGTCACGAACAAGGGGGCGGGAACTTTTGCCTTGATTAATGTGTAAATGTGAAAATGCCCAATTCAAAGCTCAATTTTTTTGCAGTTTTAGCACACTTTAAGTCATTTTTATTGGTGTTTTGCATTTGACTAAAAATATCAGCCTGTGTGTTTTGGGTATTTTAGATGCTATAAAACGTTTTTCTGATGTCAGTGAGGAAAAAATATTGTGTGATGAAAAAGAGTTGAAAAATAATGTGGCTGATTTCAAGAATATGTTACCTATCTCGCAGTGCCTCCCTTCACGACCCATCGGACATTCACACTTGTAGCCACCCTCAGGAAGTGCCTGGCAGCGGGAGGACGGATGGCATCTGCTAGGCTCGCATGGGTCATGGACATCAGCACAAGTTGGACCTAGAGACGCAAAAAAAATAAAATCCATTGTGAGATGATTACTCTTTTTTTATGGCATGTGCTTATAACTTTTCCTCCCTGCTGTCTTCTTGTTTTTATGTTTTTCTTGCAAAGCTTTGCTAATGTTAATGGTGGCTCTGGACGTTCTGAGCACCAACAGTTGTAAGCAATAAAATATTGTGTTTACCATGAACTGATAAGTTTGTAACCTGGCTAATGACCTCTTCTTGTGATAAGGAGTTTGAATTCCTAAATTACTCCTGTTATAAGGAGTTCCTGAAGTCCTAAATTGCTTCTGTGAAGCTGACCATTTAACTTGCTTTGTCCGTTGACCTGATTGACCCCAGGTTGTCCGTGCTTCAATTGTGTATTGAGTCACAAGTGTTGACTAAGCATACAACAGCATGAAACTTTTAAATATGATAACTTCTTATTCTGTCTCATCTCTATCAGGCTCACAGCAAAATATCTCAAAGCCTTTCTCAGGTCCCAGGACAAGCTTCTCACAATAACACAGTCAAAAGACCCCCTTCATAAGCGAGGACTCAAGCTTCCAGTGAGAACTTATGGACCAGAAAAAAAGGCTCTATACCACCATATGTGCTATCTCTTGGCAAGATGAAGGCACAAAAGTTTAACTTAACAATTAACTTGCCGAAAAACTTTCTGCTACATGCCATAGAGCAAACCAGCGAGAGACACAGATGATTAGGCAGCACCGCTGTCTGCTCTTAACTTTTCTCTCTGAGCTGCTTGTTAGTTGGCATCGGCTGCAGGGAGGGAAACAACCCAAAGGGATGGGGAAGCACAGATAGGCCAAAGGCCAATTACTGAGCATTTGGCAGAACTTTTCCTCTTTCTGCCCAGCTACAACATTTAATCTTTTATGTCTGTGTTGGACGCCCTGACTTCACAAACAGACCACCAGCACGAAAAGGCCTCCAGTCCGGGGGAATTATCTGGTTCACTTAGGATTTGTCAGCATGACATGAAACACTTAATTGAAAGACAATCAGCATACACAAGTTCACACAAGAATTTAGGAGCAATTCTTATGAAATATCCAATTTGTGAACAATTGATCAGCACCATACTTGCTTAGATGCCTGTGCATTAATTTTATATACAGTAAAGTCTCGTTATATCGATATTCAAGGGAGTCCGAAAGAATATCGATATAACCGGGACTATCGATATATCCGACCCTGTTTGCATGTAATTTTCTCCGTGCGTGCATAGAAATAGTATCGATATAACCGGGACTATCGATATATCCGATATCGATATAACGAGACTTTACTGTACTACTACTACTACTACTACTACTACTACTACTAATAATAATAATAATAAACAATGATATAGAAACAATAAACAACAACAACAACAATAATAATAATAATAATAATAATAATAATAATAATAATAATAATAATAATAATAATAATAATAATAAACAATGATATAGAAACAATAAACAACAACAACAATAATAATAATAATAATAATAATAATAATAATAATAATAATAATAATAATAATCACAAAGAATCTAGGAGCAATTCTTTTGAAATATCCACTAATAATAATATTATTATTTATATATATCTATATAACAAGAATAAGAATAAGAATAAGAATAAGAATAAGAATAAGAATAAGAATAAGAATAAGAATAAGAATACATTTCATTTATAAGCGCCTTTTACAGTCACAGGATGATTTTTGTCTGCGGGTGAGCAGCGGCAGCCACACGCGCCAGCGTTCACTCAACTCGGAAGTAACATGTATATACTAACTATACTAATTAAATTCTCCCAATTGGGGTATAAAATGTGCCCTTTTTCAGTTTTACAGCAATCCTGTCACCAACTCACCCCAGAATCCTTTGTTGCACTGGCAATGGAACATTTCTGCCTCTTTGACCTGGCACGTTGCCCCATTCTTGCAGGGATTTGGCAGGCAAGGGTTGTTGCCACATTCGCCTACACCGCTGCCATAGAGATTATCAACACCGTTCTCTTGTAGGTTGAGCACCCGGTTGTTGACATCCAGCAGGCGGATGCAGCCCACTAGACCCGAGGCTACACTGGTTCTCTCCTTGACGCTACACAAACGAGAGAAGGAAAAAGTCATCTCATCACGCTAATGTTAGACATCTTAAAATCACAACAGTGAAACTAATGACCCTTTTGATGCCAATGAACTTGAAAGGGATAATTTAATTTTGATGATCATTTAGTGCGTTCATACTTTACGGGATGTCTTGATGTTGTAGAACACGGGTGTCAAAGTCAAGGCCCGCGGGCCAAAACTGGCCCGCCACATCATTTTTTTCGGCCCGCGAAAGCAAATCAAACTTGTTAAATTCCATGATCATTGCTAAAATCTGAGCCAAAATTTCATATTTTTGGATGTCAACCACAATAAAAGTCATTATTCTTGACTTCAGATTTGAAAACGAGTTATTCATTAATTTGCTGTGTGCTCTATATGTAATATTTGAAGGGATTTAAACATTCTAATGGGTTCCCCAAATTCATAACGGCCCTCGAGAGGAAACCATAACTACAATGTGGCCCACGGCAAAAAATGACTTTGACACCCCTGTTGTAGACCTTTAATGTAACCATAGAAGACAAATGACACAAGTAATAGACAAAAATGGTGTTGATGGCTTAGTTTTAATCATGGTACACGTCTGACTATGGTGCAGGCGGAATGGGTTCTGTCTTGACTACAGTGCTGTGTTATAGTATGATATATATTCGCCTTCAGCCGGAAGTCACCTGGGATGGGTTTTGACATACCCAACACCAAAACCAGTAAAAAAAAAGAAAATTGGATCGATAGATGTGAAAGTTACAACTACAGCATGTCATTTTTATTGTTCAGCCATCCACATGTTAAGTCTACAGTTGAAGATGGCACACGTTACGTTTGTCGACGATTGACGATTTCCAAGTTTAAATACAGACCCTCCGACGTAACTTGTTTGACTTTATTACCAGCCTGATAGCGAGGCTCTCCTTGTCAACGGGTACTTTATGATGCAAATGTCAACATTGATTTTCTTTACTACATTAGCAAATCTTCTCCAATTATTAGCTCCATCTTTTGAAATAAGACATATGGTCTAAAATTCCATATTGGATTAAAATGTCAGAATCTATTAGCAACATTTCCAAAACTAGGAAAATTGTTTAGACAGAGATGTCACCATGCAAAATATATTATTTGTGTGTTTTCAAGTACAGTATATTCAGAATGAAATGACAGCACAATCAAGAATAAATATCAAAACTTACTCCTGCTTCATTTCTTCGGGTACCCCTCCAATGAACAGATTGGTGTCCAGGTTGAGGCCGTCAGTTCCACGCGGACTCTCTCCCTCGACGTGCGGCTCGTTATCAACACTAAGCATGGCGAGACGCCGATTGCGGGTCACCACCAGTTGATGCCAACGACCTTGAGTGATTTCAATGTTGCTGACCACAATGCCTGTGCCCGAACCTGTGTTGAATCTGACAAAGACGCAGCGTGTTAAATGATCTGCCGGCTACTTTTTCCCGAAAAAGATGAGCGATGTCACAGTTCATTCAGGTTGAGAACATAGCAAAATGGAAAAATATTCACATTTTTATGTTTCCTGTTAAATCACAGTTGGGATTACAACAGTCAATCGTATTATTTTTTTTTATTTTTTTTTGCTGTTGTCCACTGATAATCGTGAATGTATTTTGTGATTTGTTGTTGTTATTTTTCTTATATTAAAGGACAACCGATGCCTCCGGTCAAGTTGTGTCCATAATTTGTAAAATCACTTCAAATGACTTCTACTGAGCGTATTTTACAAAGATTCCACCGCATATAGCTATATTTCACGTTTTAAGACGCTCGCTGAATATTCAGGAAGTCTTGTTTTTGAGTTGGTGACGAGTCCGTACGTGACGTCACAGAAGGAACGCTCCTGACCCAGGAAGGACACACAATGCATTTTGCTGTACTTTGTTTGGTCTGAAAACTTCGTGTTGATCCGTGTTTATGGCGAAATTAGAAGGAAAACAAATAAATAACGCGATGGTGAATCGTTGTGTGTTGCACCGAGACAACTATTTGATATTCGCTGACAAAAATTCCCAGGAGACAAATCAGCCCATTTCCACAGAGGTTTGTCGCTATCTTCTGCATTTTTTGGGTCCTACATTTCTGCGCAAGAGGCCTCAAAATGACACGGAATAAATTATTTAATCAATTGCGAACATGTATGCTTTCCTCTTCAGAACTATTAGAATCATATTCATAACTGGATGAGTAACAAGAAAGCATCTTCAATTTGAAGTACTTTTTAGACACTTTAAGTCATTTTTATTGGTGTTGTTTTATTGTGTTTTGCATTTGACTAAAAATATCATCCTGCATGTTATGGGTATTTTAGATTCTATAAAACGTTTTTCTGATGTCAATTAGGAAACAAAAAAGTGGTGTCGATTGTCCTTTAAGACAAAAAATGTACTGGACAAATTACATACAATTATAATAATTATAACCCCACATATACTATCAGCGGATTGTAGAATCCAACTACCTGCAGCTGCATTAAATCCACTAAAATAGCATTATATGCTGTTACCGGGTTTAAATTGTCATCTATGTTCTGTCACCACTGATCATATGCACACTTGTCTCCCAAAATAGGTCCCATAGAGTTGCTTTTTTACAGACTTCCTCTGCTAATGCAAACAGCGTGCCTGTAATGAGGCACTTCTCACTTATGAATTTCTTTTTCAAACAACCTTTCATTTGATGAGGTTTTGGAAGGAAAGAAAAGGACACAGCAAAGAGTCATCCATGTGCGCACACACACACACACACACACACATACACATTAATTAAGGCAAAAGCAATTATATGCCACAAATAATTTGTTCATCTGCCCATGATTTGGATTTACACAATTGTGAGTGGTGATCTCATTGCTATATTTCTGTAATTGAGCTTGTTTCTAAATTTACAAGTGACTAATCTTATCTTGATTACTTCCTCGTTGATTGCACTCGGAACGCAGTGTGGAAAGAGAGAAGGGATTTTAGAAGGCAGCAGAAAGATTTACATGTCATTTAAAAACAAATGGTTTATCGCAGTGGGAAACCTTTAACTTGTCGGTAAGCTATATCAAAATGGTGCCTTTACAAAGTTTGCCGTTTGAAAGGATAACCAACATCACTTTTTTGTTTCCTAACTGACATCAGAAAAACGTTTTATAGCATCTAAAATACCCAAAACACGCACAATGATATTTTTAGTCAAATGCAAAATACCAATAAAAATGACTTAATGTGTCCAAAATCTGCAAAAAATTGCGCTGCGAATTGGGCATTTTCAGAAAGTCCCGCCCCCAGTTCGTGACGTTACGCCAAGATGTCTTGCATTGCTGGAGAATCAAAACAATGGCTTCAGATTCGGTGAATATTGCTTTCTTGTTACACATCCAGTTATGAATATGATTCAAATAGTTCTGAAGAGGAAAGCATGCATGTTGCAATAAATTAAATAATTTATTCCATGCCATTTTGAGGCAATCAGGGGGGAAAATGTTGCACTAAAAAAAAGGCAGAAAATGGCGACAAAGCTCCATGTAAGGAATTAATCAGCCCGTTTCCACAGGCTGATTAATTCCTTACACGGAGCTTTGTCACCCTCTTCTGCCTCTTTTTGGTACAACACAAAGTTTTCAGACCAAACAAGTACAGCAAAATGCAGTGACGTGATGGAAGGACTGCTACAATGTGTTCTTTTTACGGTCAGGGGCGTTCCTTCAGTGACGTAACGTGAGGACCAACTCAAAAACAAGACTTCCGGAATATTCAGCGCGAGTCTTAAAACGTAAAATATAGCTATATGCGGTGGAATATATGTAAAATACGCTCAATAGAAGTCATTTGAAGCCATTTTACAAATTATGGACGCAACTTGTCCGGAGACGACGGTTGTCCTTTAAATCACACTGTTAGAAAGGTCTACATTCAAAGAGCCAACATGTGTTTTTATCCATCTCAGGGGGGTGTTGCTATTTTTGCCACTTGCTCTCAGCTGAAAATTACATTGTGGTTGCTCAGTTGCGAATAACCATGGCTCGCTTTTTTTTCTTAATTTGGTCATGAAACATTCGCAAGTTTAGCCATAATTGGTCATTCCCTGAGTGACCGTGATGTCATTTTCAGTCGAAAACAAGTGGCAAAATGGCTGCCAACTTCCCCTCCTGAGATGAATAAAAAGTGATTTTTGTGATTAATTCATTTTCCACAAACACAACCTCAATCAGAATTTTGTGTTTAGACAAGTCAGGCTGCAGAGAACATATTTTTGAAGAAAAAAAATGTTGAGTTTGTCATCTTGACTTTCCTTTGAAAGATGTATTTTGTATTTTTGGGATGGTGGTTTACACACTCTGTACACCTGATCGTTTCTTTAGAAACATCTCTCACCTCCTGTATCTGATCATTTGACGGAACAAGCAATTCCACTGAATTGTGCGGTCCTGCATTTATGAATCATAATGAGACCTCCCGCAAATACAGTATGCATCGTGATTATGTTTATCTCACCAAACATGATTATGAAAAGCTGTGCTTCCACAGCTTCAACCGGCAAATCTCCCAATAACCTGCTTTGTCAATATTTAGTTTCTCGCGTTGAGGGCTTTACCTTCTCACCAACAATGACATGTATTTGTTTTTATTCTCGATTTGGCTGAAAGCCAAAGCGATTGCGACGGCCCACGTTTCTTTGCAGGGATTCTTAAGCTTTTTGAATTTGTAGCAGAAGCCCTAAGATTGAAGACAACTTACTGTCATTGACGGCTCGAATTGATATGGGAGGACTCCTTTAATCGATTGCCAACATTTATGCTTTCCTTTTCAGAACTATTTGAATCATATTCATAACTGGATGAGTAACAAGAAAGCATGTACTCCGAATTTGAAGCCATTGTTTTGATTCTCGAGCAAGGCAAGACGTCTTGGCGTGACGTCACGAACAAGGGGGCGGGACCTTCTGAAACTGGCCATTTCCGGTTTCATTTTGAAGTCGTTTTTATTCGTGTTTTGCATTTGACTAAAAATATCACCCTGTGTGTTTTGGGTATTTTAGATGCTATTAAACGTTTCTCTGATGTCAGTTAGGAAACCAAAAAAATGTGTCAGTTGTCCATTAAGGAGATATTATGCATATCTTCACGATTAAAAAAAAATCTTTGGTGTCTTGTCATGCGTGACACATGGTTTTATAAAAATAACGCAAGGATAAGGAATTACGGATACAGTATATGTTAGTAAGCATTTTTAACCATATCAAACACACACACTCAGACATATACTACATACTCTGTAAAACTATGATCTGCAAACATAACAAGAATCGGAAAAGCCGAAAGGAAATGAAGAACATTCCCCAGTAACTAAAACTTTGTCATCGTATTACAGACTGCTCCTGTTTTGTTACTAAATATGAAAATCTGCTTCGTGAAGAAGGGGGGGGGTGTTATTCTTGTGCGATTACGGGCCACGGACCAGCAGCAAATGGAAAACACCTAAACTGCACTGTAATTGACTTTTTTTTTCAAACAAATTAAAACGACAATGATCTATAACAAGCTTGGTGGAATGTTTTTTAACGTGTTTCATGAATTAAATGAACCCATTCACTGCCATTTCCAATAAACTCTCGTCAGACCTCTGGCAATGTTTAATTAATTAAACAAACTCATTCACTGCCATCCCCAATAAAGCGCTGGTCAGACCTCTGGCAATTATTTCCCTCTCACGAGGGGGCAGCATTTGTTTTTTTTGTCCAGCCACCCTCATTTCAAGCTGAGATAACTCCAGACCCATATAACTTAGCAATTAACTGTTTTCTGAGTCTAAGGTTTCTAACGCTGTATTCAATGTTTATGTAGTCCTAAAACTCAATATTCTGTGGGTCTTGAAATTTGAGTGAAAATGACAAAAACCCTGGCATTGGAGTGTACACGTTTTTGCACATCATCTGGCAGTGAATGAGTCAAAAAATAGTCAATATTTGAAAATATGAGTCAGTTAATAACATATGACTTCTAGGGTACAGACCAGCCATTGTTGACTGCGCGATTGCTTACCTGAGTTCCACTTTGCCATTCACCACAGCCAGTGAGATGAAATCCTTCTTGTTCTCTTGGCCATTGTAGAGGAGGATGCCTGTCATCTCAGATGCTCTGAATTCCATGGCGATGCGGACGGTGTGGTATGCGCTCATGGTTTGGAAGGCCAAGTACGAGTGGCCGCCGAATGATGGGATGAAGTACTTGATCACTGCAGGGTGGGGGGGGGGAGAGGGGGTCAATACGTGATTCACTTTATTCCGGTGTAACAGGTGCATCATCAGGGGAGAGCGACGTCAGGGAGCGGATCGGTTTATTTTTGGGGAAAGGTTATTGTTCTGTTTTATTAAAGTGGGAATGATGACAAGAAGCAGGAGCAGCTGAGCCTTTCATTTGCACATTTAGACACAAGCGTGGTGAATCTTTTGTTTTTTTTCCTGACTCTTGACAATTACGATTATCTTCATCATCCATTTTTCTCCCTGGGCTCCTTTTCTCTCCATCAAGCTGTCCTTCTGACTCTCTGTGTGTGCAGGGAGTTGATGAGCTCATTCTTGTGAATTGATTGATCCGATGAATGTAGTGTGTGTACGTGTGTATGTTAATTTAGATGTGTGAAATAAGACTTTGCTCTGAAGCCCTTCTCCATCTACGATATTAGTTTAAAATATTTGATGAAGCTGACGCACTAAATGGACAGATGCTTTGGTATTTAGGACATTAAACTGACAGATGGTGGAAATTGAACCAAAAATGGAGTTGACCATCTGTCTTGTAGTTCATTCGAAAAGGTCCTTGAAAGGCCAGTGGCCTTTCTTTTGAAAATGGTCCAAATACAATAAAGTCTCGTTATATCGATATTCTCTGGAGTCGGAAAAAATATGGATATAGCCGGACTATCGATATATCCGATCCTGCGCTGAACTGCATTAAAAGGGGGCAACAAATGGGGGCTCTTTGATATGGCATGTAATTTTCTCCTTGAGTTCATGGATTGCGTATCTAGCATGCTTTTGTACTGTAGTGAAGTGAAAAATAAACTTTTACATTACTTACGTTGATAAAGTATTCTGCGGTATGTCTAACTCTTTCACGATGGAGGATTTGCTCCTTGTTGGATTCTCCTCGACAGCCACTATTGCCTTGTCCTTTGTTCCGAGGTCACAATTCTTACGTTTCCCATGGTTCAAAATGGTGTTGAACAATTGTATAAGAAGACTACAGTATGTTTCAGATGCTATTGCAGCTCTGCTATACTCTGCGAGACACAAAAGCTGGTCACATGACCAATGGTGTGACCAATACAGATAGCGCTAATGGTGGTACTGTATAGAAATCCTTAAGCAAATATTGATTCAGCTTAAACTGCTTTTGTATCGCTATAAGCAGAGCAAAATGGCTGGTGGAGATGAAAAGGGCACCGTAGTAACTGGATTATCGTAATAACCCGGTATCGTACTAAACGGAACTAATTATACATAAAAGACTAGAAATTTGCTGGGAAATAGTATCGTAATATGCAGTACTATCAATATAACCTATATCAATATAACGAGACTTTACTGTCGATTAAAAATATCAAACAAGGAAAAAAAACATCACCTTTTTCACACACAGAGCCTCCTCTCCCAGCAGGGCACTTGCAACTAAAGTCCTCACCCTCCTCCTCACAGGTTCCCCCATGGAGGCAAGGGTGGGAATCGCAGGGTCTCTGGTGCTTGTGTAATCTTCCATGGACGTGGGCGACGGTGGTGATTCGCGGCGCCGCTGTCGTAGTGATGATCGGTTGAGCTGTGGTGGTGATTGGGATGGCCGTACTGACGGCTGCTGATGTGGTAGTGGTGGTCCATCTGCCAGTGCTGGGTCTACGGGTCGTACCCGGGGGCCGACGGGTGATGTAGGGGGAGGTCACCAAACGTCTGGTGGTGACGGTGGGAGCATGAGTAGTGACCGACGCGGTAGTGGTGGTGGTATAGAAGGGCATTGAGGACAAGCCTGTTAATGAAAAGGACGATAACTTTTAATGTATGGGTGGAGCAAAATGTCACACAAAGCACCCAAGGAGCCACCACTGATGGTTAAACTGTTGAAAATCATGTTTGTGAATGACGGACACTTAGTCCGGTGGCCCTTATATGTGGAAAAAGTTTGAAAAAACACCATTCATTGGGGTGCGCCTTATGCACCAGAAAATACGGTATACAGTGGGGCCTTGGTTTATGAACACCTTGCCTGATGAAATTTTTGGTTTACGAACGTTAAATTTATGAAAATTAAACCTTGGATTAAGCACCACTCTTCGGGATACACACGGAGCGCCGTCAATCATCTCCATAGATTTTTTTACAGATACTTTTACTGTTATGGGACCGAAAAAGACCCCACCAAAGGCTCATGTTCAGCCGAAGAAGACAGAAAACAAAATTACAGTCGAGGAGAAGAAGGAGATCATTGAGAAACACGAACGAGGTGTGAGTTTGTCTGATTTAGCGGCCCAGTACGGATATGCTAAGTCCACCATTGCTACCATCCTTCGCAACAGAGAAGCTATTAAAGGTGCGTGTGTTGCACGGCAAATCAGCTCTGATATCGTTATGCGGCAACCTGGAAGTTCGCCGTTTGTTGGATCAATTACCATAGTTGTTGAAGCGAATATTTTCATCCAGCGGCTTCTTCACCGTGATGCTCGTTCCCTTGGAGACTTTCAGCTGTTTGAGGAGAGCTCCCTCGATGTCCTCCACTGTGTATCTTGTGTCTATAATAAACACCATGCACATACACTCAGGGCAAGACCTCGGAGGATCACTTAACAGAATAAACACACAGGACTTGTGCTTCTTTTAGTGGAGATCCCAGGGCAACCCTGAATGTGACGCAAGGAATGTCTTTGGGGACCACTTGTGGTCCACCTCCATGTTGGATTGCTTTTTTTTCTCATGTTCCGCATGAATTGGTCTCATAATGTTTGACACAGATGTTTGATTGAGTATGACGGGGATAAAGGAAGCTCAAAGGCAATTTAAAATGTTTTAAAGTAGATAACAATGTATTATTATTTTTATTATTATTACACAAGAGACTTCATACCTCTCGCCTGGACACATATTCCTACCTGCAAAACAGCATCTTCGTGGAAACATCTTGTGTGTGTCTTGTGTGTGTGTGTGTGTGTGTGTGTGTGTGTGTGTGTGTGTATTATTTATTATTATTAATTATATTTACATTTTCATGTTTATTATGTTTGTTAAGTCATAAGTGCCTTGCACGCTGGGTCCGAGAGGACAGTAATTTCATCTGTGCTGTATGTCATGCATATTAGCATATTTGACAATAAAGCCGACTTTGATTAATAATAATACTTATATATGTTAGTTAAATATATTAGTTATATGACGATGATGATTCAAATTGCTGCAGTGGACTGCAAATTTCCCCATTGTGGGTCAAATAAAAGTTTTCTGATTCTGATTAACATCAATAATAATAATAATAATAATAATAATAATAATAATAATAATAATAATAATAATAATAATAATAATAACTGTTTTATGATAATTATTAAAAATTAAAATAAATGAAAGATAGTTTAGGGTTTTATGTGGCAACATTGTATGGAGCATACATGTGGAGGGCAGAGGTTTCTATGGCATATTATTTCATAATCTTCCAAAATCTCACCTGGTTTAAAATTAGCCTCCACAAAGGCCAGAATGGAGTTGCTGGGTGCTAGGTTACGGACACGAACGCTCATGAAGTCTCTGCGTACCTCTGATTTCCTGAAGAGGTCATTGAGCTGAATAAAGGAAGGAGCGATTGAGAGCATCAGAGAGTGAAAATGGACACAGGGAAAGGAAAAAAAAAATCTTAAATGAGGCTGGCGACGAGTGAAAACCTATCATGAAGCTAATTTCATTTCTCAACAGCTGTACCCAATCTGCTCCATGTAAGGAATTAATCAGCCTCTGGAAACGGGCTGATTAATTCCTTACATGGCTTTGTCGCCATTTTCTGCCTTTTTTGGGTGTGACATTTCCCACCCCTGATGCCTGAAAATGACACGGAATAAATTATTTAATCGATTGCAAACATGTATGCTTTCCTCTTCAGAACTATATGAATCATATTCATAATTGGATGAGTAACAAGAAAGCATATTCTCCGAATCTGAAGCCATTGTTTTGATTCTCGAGCAAGGCAAGACGTCGTGGCGTGACGTCACGAATACTATGTGTGATTCCCAGGACGCTGTCAAATTTAGTGCGGGATTCTCGGTGGAAAGTGTTGAATGTCGCATTAAAACAACAAAATCTTCACAAAGCAGCTATGCAACAAAAAAGACACCAACACAGACGTACTTGAACAGAAATTCCGTCACTGCATCATCACGACACTGTTCATACATCTAATGGATTGATTGAATCTCTTCTGTCAACAATGAACATACTTTATGTTGTGTAAAAAATGTATCCAACTTATATTAAGCAAGACTCAATTTTTCCTCATTGCCGTAGTGACAAGCCTAGTGTCATTTTTTCATACAAAACCTTTGAAATCAGATCATATTTCCTTGTTTGATGTTAGTGTTGGTGAAAATAGCACACCACCACTCATCTTCTTTGTGATTTTCTGAAAATTATTTGCCAATAGGCCTTTGATCAAACATCAAATAAGCCCCAGGAAACCGTTTTGGAAAAATGTGATAAAACTTCACACTCAGCAAACATGGTATATTCCACACCCCATCATCCCAGTGCACCTGAAGACCATTTAACAACCACAGCAGTGTCAACACCTGCAATGAAACTAGCCTGAGAGGACCTGAATGAGCTGGCAAAAAACGATGAGTCCGGCTCTAAGTGGAGACTCCTCAAATTGCGCTTTAAAAAGATGACAGGCTCCCTCCAAATCAGAAGTTCTCTGCAGGAAAACTTTGAAGAGTGTCGGCGCAGTGGCAAAATGGAGGAAAACTGTTCATATGCCAACATTTCTCAACGTCAATTTGGGCAGGAAACGTTCTTGAGATGCTTTAAAGCACCATTTCATTTTTTTAAACTACTTGAATCAGCAGCTGAACAAGCTCCAAACACAACTTCGGATGATGATATCAAGTTGTATGGAGGTGAAACCATTTTCACTTTCATCAGCACTTCGGCAATTTTGAGAATAGTTGATGCCCTTTGCTATTCACCATAACTCACACGCAAGCACGCACACACATTATGGTTGTAACTATAACGGCAATATCTTGAGATATCGTAAGATAGTGACACTTAGCACTTACAGCACTTTCGATGCTGCGGGCCGTCTCTCCGAAAAGCTCCGATTTCGGGTCCTCCATCTCTGGGGTGTATACTATTTCTTGTCCTTCCACCTGGTCCAAGTGCAGAAAACCACTGAACTTCACGGTGGCTAGAAAGGGAGAAGATGAGATACTAAAACATAACTACTTGTCTTGAATACACTTTTCCTCCACTTGCCTTCACACACTGTTCATCTTCAGCTTGTGCCAATTGTGGGTTAGTGATGATTGTGCGCCGGTGTGTGTTTGACAACGGCGAGTTAGTGCGTGTGTTGTAGGTTGGTTATTTCCATAAGACTGGGAGTTAAAGTGGGAGAGGGAAATATCTGGTGGTGAATGGCGTGCATGTGGTGGACAGTGAAATGTGAGAGGGAGGCAGGAAGGTGGGAACTAGGGCCATTTTATTTTCTTTTACCAGACAGCGATTCGTCCCAAAAACTGGCAGAGACATGGAGGGCTAGGTAAAAAGACAGCATGTTATACAGACATAAACGACACACAAGAGGAAAAGCTAACATACAATGGCACGAGTATCCTTCACAGTCAGTTTCAACACTAAGGACAATGCTTAAATTGTGAAAGAGTTTTGATGCTAAATGGTTTTTAATCATACTACATTCTAAAATTAATACTACTGTATATTGAAAGACCTTTTACTTTGAAGGTGGCATATCATGTCAAGTTCCATGATGCTTGTTAAAGTCTCAACCACATGCGGTTCATAATAATAGTCATTATTCTTGACTTCTGATTTTAAAACTACTCATTCATCCATTTGCTGTGTGCAGCATGTGCAGTTATATGGATGGGATTTAACATTTATATGGTTTCCTAAAATTCTAATAGCCCACCAAGGCAAGCTGCAACGTGGCCTATGACAAAAATGAGTTTGACGAACATTTGGGTACATTTTTGGTATGCTCGTTTCACATACTAAACTGATTGTGATGTACAAAAGACAAAACCTTGGCGTTTCCAAATATCAGGTATCATGTTCAAGTGCCACTTGCAAAAATGCCCTCACTCTGCAAAGGAGTCGATTTGCTGAATGCAACTTTGGAGGTTCCGTCGCACACCATCAGTCAGCCCCTTGCACGATTTTACTCCTGAGTCGAGAACTTCTAAGTGCGCGAGGATGTGTGAGATTCTGCGCTTCCACGCTGCTCGTAATCAACAGAACAAATTGACCGAATCAATCATGGTTGCTCCCTGTCTGAGCTCTGGCAAGGGGGGAAATGGGAGGATCACTTGCATGCTTATCGTGAAAGATAGTCTTAATTGTCTCTTAAGAGCAGCAGCGCTGTGACTGATGCGGCCTTGGCTGAAAGTGCAGAAAAAAAGAAGCTTGACGCCACACCCTTCCTTCTGTGGTACTTTTACAGGTGGTGACTTAGTGACTCAGATCTAACGGCGTCCATAAAACAGAGCGAAATGAACAAAGTTCGGCTGGTAAACCGAGCAGGGAAGAAAAAGCGGAGCGGTTGAGAGGGTTTAAATGTGTGAGGAAGACAAACATTTAAGAAGGTGATATACCAGGCTGTTGCAGTGATGAAGAATGGAAGTAAAGGAGGAGGGACAGAGCAGTTGGAACATCAGCTTCTACTCAACTGTGAAGCGTAAACATCCAGCAAGGTATAGAAGACTTGAAGAGAAGCTACAACTTAGCGCACCATTAATGCTCATCACAAGCAATTACTGACCGTTATCTTGGATGTCATATTGCTGCCGGTGCCTTGTTCAAATGTAACGTGCTGAGATCAATGATGTTTTGCCTCGTGGGAAACCAATAAAAGGTATTGCCACTGACTTTTCGTTAATTAGATATAACAATAGTCTGTGTAAACTCTCAGTCGTACAGGAGTGGTCCATCGATGAAAAGGTTTCTTCAGCTGTCATCTGTACTTCTGTGAAGGTGTCAGACGTTTCGCTTCTTATCCAAGAAGCTTTGTCAGCAAACTAAAGTCTTACTGATAGTTTCGGTCCTATATACATCCCTACTGTCCAGACGTGGCGGTGCCGGACTCTGCTATGATTGGTCCGTGCTCTCAGGATGGAGGGAGCAGAGGACTAATCCCTGCGGCTCCACTGATTACTTTTATTGTCCTGACTGACGACTGGCCTGATTGCCCAATTTGCCCTGGTATCTGGTGTGAGAGAAGAGGATGCACAAAACCGGGATAGATGGAGGACATTGATTCGCTGTGGCGACCCCCTGAAGGGAAAAGCCGAAAGGAAAAGAAGATCACCTCATCAGCATAACTAAGCCTATGTTGCCTAAGCAGTCTATTGTACGAACGATCCAAATTGAACAACACCCCACCATGGCGGTTAAGGGAAGGATTTTGCTGTTTTATTAAAATAGTTTCAGTAGGGATGTATATAGGGCCGAAACTACCAGTAAGACTTTAGTTTACTGACGAAGGTTAGCCCACACAGGATGTTTGTCATTTGTTTTTTTGGCGGGCCCCAGTAGGGGATGAATGGAGGTTTTTCTGAATTGATCCACTCATCCATCTTTCCCACTTATCCTGTTTCGGGTCACAATAGAAATTGAAGCCTTTCCTAAGCAAACTACACTCCGCACTGGTTGTCAGTTAATCACAGTTAATTGGGTATAGGCAATTGAGTGTAATTGATCCAGTGTTAGCTGATGTGAAATCTGTCCTATTGATCGTTCCTCTTCTTTTAGCGGCAGGTTACCCACCATCGCACTGATGTGCTGTCACTCGAGAAGACCATCAATATTCCGCCTACACACCCCTTGGTTAGAACACGTAGCAAATCATGGCTTACTGAAGTAAATAGTCACATGACCTGTGCGCCCACCGAACACACATGTTGAGATTTGTTGATTAGGTTTTGACTTTGATGCAATGGAAGAAACGTTTATACTGAATCTGCGATCAGCAAATGATTTGCAAATAGTATCTTCACACAGAGGTGGGATATGAGACAGAACATTCTCCTGGTTTGACTTACAGAGACTATGGGATACCACAGGGGTAGAATCACCGCAAGTTATATTAACACAGTTGAAACAAATAGAAAACAAAATTCAACTAAAGGGATGGAGCAGCCACAGAGCCCTTTATCTCCTTGAAACAAGTCTATCAGAACGCACTGATTGAATTGAAAGCCCCTTCAGTAGCCGATCCAGTCTCTTTCCCTGCCGGAGTCCGCAGAGAAATAGTGTTACAAAGCAGGATTGACACTGACCCGGTTCATCTGGGGAGAAAAGTGAGATGTAGCACACTAGGGAGATATTGAGCAGTGTCACTGACTAATAAGAAGGGGTGGCGAGCGTGGCTGAGATGGAAACTGAAGAACAAAATGTGAGGGAAGATCAAGATTTAGCGCGAATAGAGACAATGGCATTTACTTCAAGCCGCAGTGGCCTTAAAATAAATTCACATGGAGATCAGACGGACCAAGTGGCAAGCTAGTAAATATAGACTTTGCAAGAGAAGTGCAATGGGTTGATCGTTTTCAGATGTAATAAAAAAAAAAAAAGTTTATTTGATGATGACACCGCAAAAAGCCATTGTCAGGTCAACAAAGTGTCATGCTACCATTTTCCAGTTAAAAATGGATCTCTATTTGAATCACTCCCAAATTATCTACACATTGCAACTAAAATGGATTTCAATGATCAAACAGGCCCTTCCAACATTTAAAGGACAACCGACGTCTCCGGACAAGTTGTGTCCATAATTTGTAAAATCACTTCAAATGACTTCTACTGAGCGTATTTTACAAAGATTCCATGACATATAGCTATATTTTACGTTTTCAGACTCGCGCTGAATATTCAAGAAGTCTTGTTTTTGAGCTGGTGACGATTCCTGACGTCACGGATGGAATGCCCCTGACCGAGAAAGTGACACACAATGCATTTTGCGGTACTTTGTTCAGTCTGAAAAGTTCGTGTTGATGGCGAAATTAGAAGGAAAACACATAAATAACGCAATGGTGAATCGTTGTGTGTTGCACCAAGACAACTATTTGATATTCGCTGACACAAATTCCCAGCAGACAAATCAGCCCATTTCCAACAGAGCTTGGGCGCCATCTTCTGCATTTTCTGGGACACTACACATTCATCCTGACACCTCAAAATGACCCGGAAGAACTTATTTAATTGATTGCAAACATTCATGCTTTCCTCTTCAGAACTATTTGAATCATATTCATAACTGGATGAGTAACAAGAAAGCATCTTCTCCGAATCTGAAGCCATTGTTTTGATTCTCGAGCAAGGCAAGACGTCTTGGCGTGACGTCACGAACAAGGGGGCGGGACCTTCTGAAACTGGCCACTTTCGGTTTCAATTTGAAGTAGTTTTTAGACACTAAGTCATTTTTATTGGTGTTTTGCATTTGATTAAAAATATCATCCTGCGTGTTTTGGATATTTTAGATGCTATAAAACGTTTTTCTGATGTCAGTTAGGAAATAAAAAAATGGTGTCGGCTGTCCTTTAACTGTCAAACTCATTGCAAAAGTTCTTATCAGGCAACAAGATTGCCTCTGGTAGTGCCGACAATCTGTTATTTCTTTGAACAGATCAATTTTGTGAAAGGATCGTCTTCTCAGTCATGACAAACTTTGGTCATATTGTCCCACGTGAGATTTGTTTACTTTCAATCCATCTGTCAAAACTTGAGGGAGGTGATTCATGAAAGCAGAGAAGATACCAGCTGTTCATCTGTTTATTATTGCAGATGGCAGAATATTAGTTACCTCAAAATAAACATTAGAAATAAACACAAAATATTTTGATGCATACATTATAAAAAGATAAGATATTTAACAAGTGATTTCAGTTGTAAATCAGAATCTTCAATTGTATAGATCATTTTAACTTGCACTGTTTTATTTATGGATTGAGATTAAAAATCTAACTTAAAAAAAAATGTGACAATGGAAACAATGAAAACAAAAGTTTACTCACGTGGACAGTTGGTTCCGTCTGGGCTGCTGGCTGGAGTCAGACTATCAGGGCAGCATCCAAATTCGGTGTTGTCACATAACGACTTGTGGTCAGCGATGGGTATCGCGGTGTTTTCCAATGTGGCTCCTGGAGAGTGGTTTTCGGTGCAAATATTAGAAACAATTCGGTAAACTACACCAACACAATAAATATATTAAGTAACTTAGTTCCACTCTCATAGTGGCTATCTATGAGTACTCCTATTTTGTTATTAATATTATTATGATTATTCTTATATTGCAATATTTTTATGATTAATTCTCTCTTTATTATGAGTATGTTAATTGTCAATATGTGAAGCATATTATTAGTACTGCACTGGAGCAAAAGCAGCAGTTGTATATTTAAGGACTGCTACAATGTGTCCTTTTTTTCGGTCAGGGGCGTTCCTTCAGTGATGTCACAAAGGGACTCGCCACCAACTCAAAAACAAGACTTCCGGAATAATCAACACGAGTCGTAAAACGTAAAATATAGCTATATGCGGTGGAATCTTTGTAAAATACGCTCAGTAGAAGTCATTTGAAGCCATTTTACAAATTATGGACACAGCTTGTCCGGAGACGTCGGTTGTCCTTTAAGAATAATAATATCAGGTCATAATAAAGGACAAATAAACTTGCATCATATTCCATTAAATTGCATACATTGTCTGTGTGGTTGCCTGTGGCGGATAATTCATCCTGTCCAACCAGTTGAAGAGTTTTACAATGAGCCTGCCCAACTATTCGTTAACAAATTGGAATTGGAGAAAGTCCAAACTGACAGTAAGTTAGTGTTCTGTCATTTTTGCAGCATATCGGTTGAAAAAAAAAACACCGCAAATGGGGTTTCCACATGAAGTGATATGTCTGACAGTCGGCATCAATGCTGTCACTTCCCATCGCATGAGAAGAAAACATATTGCATGTATTATTCCTCTACATGCAACTGTCTTAGCACATTAAAAAAATACAATAAAATAAAAACATCAAAGGTGTGTGGTCCCACTCCGTGACCAACTGTGTAATACACTACACACGCGCCAAACCTCCATCTTCCCTAATGATGGTGTCGGCAGCAGGGGCGTCTCGGCCGAAGCGGCACATTTTATGGCCGCTCGGCGATCAGAAATAATCATGGAGGCAAACAGCTAACAGCTAAACAAGCCGTAAAGACGTCAAGAGTCGGGATGGCGGGGGAGGGGAGACATTCTGTTCAAGGACTTGCGGTCAAAAGAAGGAGGGAGTACAAAGATGAAGGGCTTATAGAGCATGTGTTGGAGTGCGCTCTGTAGATTTATGGGCGCTGGGCCGAAGAGGAGAGGATGGCTTGGGGAAAATAGGGCAATGTGAAGTGGCAAAGAGAATGCATGGCAACTCCAGAGGGAGCCATTTGAATAACTGTCACATAAACATGCGCTAACACACGGACGTGTGGATTTCAATAGAGCGCCATTACGCATGCACCAGGTCTGCACACACCCCACCAGCTGCTTGATATACATACTCACTCACTATTTGTTACAGTGATACAAAAGAATCATTCAGTACTTCAACAGATTCACGAGTTTTGAACAATTAAAAGTCAATTTCTAGGTTACCTCTACGTAACCATTAGAGGAATTTCCATCGATGCATTAATTATTCTCTTATTCCGCTTGGACTATTTCTATTGTCCCGTGGGCTGAAACTTATCGAAGCCGGCTTTGGGTGAGAAGAGCAGGGCATATACAGACAACAACTAAGTGAAATTCACAGCAATGGACAATTTAGATTTGTCTATAATAATAATAATAATAATAATAATAATAATAATAATAATAATAATAATAATAATAATAATAATAATAACATTTGATTAAATTAGATTTTATTACTCTCACAGTGTAGAAATTTACATTTCACAGTAGTAAAAGGAAAGGAAAGCAAAGAGGAAGGGAAAAGAAGAAGTAGAAGATGTGTAGCAGGACTCGTGCTGGGAAAAGGTGAATAAAGAACTCCTTATTTAAAGGATGTCTGTCTGTCCGTCCATCCATCCATCCATCCATCCATCCATCCATGCATCCATCCATCCATCCATCCATCCATCCATCCATCCATACATACATTAATTTATTTATTTGCAATGCAGTGATGTGCGGTGAGGTTCATGGCTGGTGAGGCACTGACGTCATCAATGACTTCACCGCTCGTCTCTACTTAGTATTTGAACGGTAAATGTGAAAATTCAGCGATTTTGAAAAAAAATCCTAAAACGGTGAAGTTAAATGGACAAGAACTTTAAAGCACAAATCACTAAATACATCTAACTGTTTAATTTATTTTTTCATTTGATATTTCCATGATGACAGGTGAGGCACTGCCTCACCTGCCTCCACTGACTGTTGCAATGTGATAGTATGGCCTGAGATTTGAGCCTCTCAACTCATTTTGGATTGCTTTGGATATGTGCATCGCTGTGGAATCCCATCATGCTACGTTGTAATAAAAAAAATGGATATTTGATATGGTACGCCACTTCAATAGGCACACATAAAGCTTGAACACCCAAGCACAGTTGGATACATTTTCACTCAGACAGAGCCGAGCACGGTTGGATACATTTTCATTGACAGAGAGGCACAAAACAGCAGGTATGCTTGGTAAACACACGATATGCTCCTTGCGTCCCCGAGCATTGGTCTGACAGGAGCATAAATTTAAGACGCTTGGGAGAGTGAGAAGGTGAGGAAGAGGAGAAAGACGACCACATCGGGGGGGTTACACAGTTCCAACCATCCTCTACTTTTGTTGCAGGCTGACAACTGAGGCGGATAGATGGAGGGAAAACTCGACAGCATCTGAGGGGAAGGAGTCCGTCATCCCCAGGCAGCAGGGCATATCGGGAAAGGTTTGGGATGACTCGTAATGTGACGGTGACTGATTGAAGGCAGCCTATCCGCACACACTTTCGCGTCAAACCGCCCGGTCTTATCATCCTCTCAATTCAGGGTGCAAAGAGACCTCGGTTACGGGCCGGCGAATTCATCTGGCCAGCTCAAACTTTATTCTCCTGCTATTTGACTGTCGGAAGAATGACAGCATGGGCGGTAGGCAGTGACAGTGAACCATGCAGATTGCTGTCTGACTCAAATTGAGATATCATGAAAAGAAGGACTCTCAGCATGTAAGCAGCAAGGCTGCAAAGCAATATTGAATGGCTGTCACCTTTAATCTTTCTGGCTGGACCTCATTAAAGCTTGGCATGAGTGTGAAAATATGCCACGTGGGCTCTGAAGCCATCAAGAAAACCCCTGGTAGTTAATACAGTTCTACAAATGCAAGTTAAAACTGCACTATGCAAAGCAAATGCCAGCGGCTTCTCTGAGCCCAAGCTCATCTGAAATTGACCCAATGGAAAGTCGAAAGCGCATGCTGTGGTCTGAGGAGTCCATATTTGAAATAGTTTTATGTAAAATAGATGTTAACCTAGACTGTCCCCATTGTTTTCATCATTTAAAGAAATAACTGATTGTAGGCATTACCAGAGGCAGAATGTTGGTTGCCTGATAAGAACTTTCTCAAAGAGTTCGACAGTTAAAGGACAACGACACCATTTTTTTGTTTCCTAACTGACATCAGAAAAACATTTTTTAGCATCTAAAATATTTAAAACACGCAGACTGATATTTTTAGTCAAACAACAATAAAAATAACTTATAGTGTCCAAAAATGACTTCAAAATGAAACGGGAAATGGCCAGTTTCAGAAGGTCCCGCCCCCTTGTTCGTGATGTCACGCCGAGAAGTCTTACCTTGCTCGAGAATCAAAATGGCTTCAGATTCGGAGAAAATGTTTTCTTGTTACTCATCCAGTTATGAATATGATTCAAATAGTTTTGGAGAGGAAAGCATAAATGTTTGCAATCGATTAAAGGAGTCCTCCCATATCAATTCATCTTATTGTGTTTCAAGTTCTGAAAAATCGGGCAGGCAACTTTATGGCCAGGCAGGCAACTTTTCAGAGTTGTCTGCTCGGGTGTCCGCTAACTTTTTGTCATGAGTTTCAGACACTGATATTATATTTGGACTTTTTTCATTCATTGAACATGCGCCTTATTAGTCCGGTGCACCTCGTATGTGGAAAAAGTTTGTCTTATATGCTGGAACATACGGTACATATTTGACCTGAAGTATTTGATGACATGAATATGTTATGGTATGACTTCTAATAATTGGTCCACACACACAATATGTTGAGCTGTGAAAGCATTATGGGTGTGATTATGAAAGAGGAAGGATTTACCAAAAGGCTCCTCCGCCCCACTGGCCTCTGGTAGCACGCCGCTACCTGCTTCCTCTTCCGCCTCCTCTTCTTCCTCAACTTGGTCATCTCCACTTGGGTCCCCACTGCCCGAACCCTCGAAAGAATTTGCAGCAGCAGACGGGGCAGTGGTGGTAGGAGCAAGGGTTGCTCGTGGCGACTGAGCTTGGATGTGGATGGAATGGTGGTGGTGGTGTTTTTTTTGCGCACGGTGGTGTGTGAGCGTGGGTGAGGGCGCGGTGGCAGCGGGTTGCACCGTAGTCTCAGCAGTCTCGAGCGTTCTCGGAGGCGGAATGGCCCACACCAGGTTATGATTTAAGGGGGCTGGCGTTGTGATGGTGGCGGTAAGCAGGGTTGGAGTGGGTCGCTCAGCCCACTCGGAGATGGTTTCTGGTGGAGGGAAGGGGAGGAAGCAAGGAGTGGATGAATGATTGAGCCAAAATGGAAATGTTGGAAATTTGCGATAGTAACTGTGACTCCCCCGCAAAGTAAAACTTACACAACAGCAACATTTTTTTCCCCGACTGATGACAAAAAATATGTCCACCTTCCTCCTAGGTGATGGTCAGCCATGTCATTATGAAACCAAACACACAAACACATGCACATGCAGGCACAGTCCTACAGCAGGGCTTTGCAGCCTGCAATACATCTTTCTGCTGTGGTTTATTTTGTCCTTTATTTTTGTTATATGTTGTTCTTTGTAACATTTCATGGATTGCAAAAATACAATGTTACTTTTTTTTTTTCGATTCATTATTATTATTATTATTTTTTCCTGTGTGGAGTTTGCCTGTTCTTCCCGTGCCAGCCATGGGTTTTATCCGGGTACTCCGGTTTCCTCCCACATTCAAAACATTTTTCAATTCACCTAACATTGATTATTATTATTATTATTATTATTATTATTATTATTATTATTATTATTATTATTATTAGTAGTAGTAGTAGTAGTAGTAGTAGTAGTAGTAGTTGAGTAGTAATTATTATTATTATTATTATTATTATTATTATTATTATTATTATTATTATTATTATTATTATCGTTATGAATATTATTAGTGTTGTTATTATTATGGTGGACTAGTCAAGTGGTTAGCACGCCGGCTTCACAGTGCAGAGGTTGTGAGCTCGAGTCCTGCCCCGGCCTCTTTGTGTGGCCTTTGCATGTTCTCACCGGGCCTGTGTGGCTTTTCTCCGGGTGCTATGTTTCCTCCCGCATTCCAAAAACATGGATGACAGGCGATTGAACACTCAAAAATTGTCCTCAAGTGTGAGTGTGAGAGCTGGTGGTTGTTTGTCTCTGTGTGCCCTACAATTGGCAAGCAACGGGTTCAGGGTGCCCCTCGCATACTGCCTGAAGACAGCTGGCATAGACTCCAGCACCCCCCGCGACCTTTGTGAGGTTAAAGTGGATCGGAAAATGAATGGATGTGTGAACAAACAGGTAAAGAATCAAAAGACAAGCCATACTTACACACAGTGTTATCCTCTCTTTCGATGTCATAAAAAAGGGCTTTGTGGTTGTCGTTATTTCATTTTTTCTGTGTTAACGGTCCAATAAAATAATGATAAATATGGATAGCACCAACAGATAACATACAGATCAAAAATGCACTCTAGTGTGTCATCTGCCCATTGTTGCAATCAATGCACGTTCCGAGTGTGCCTTTTCCGCCTATTTTCACACGTACTATTTATTTATGTTTGTGTAGTGCACAAATGCCGCCCCAGTGCCTTTGAATTTTCTATCCATATTCACATGCTGCCATGTTGGAGTAAAGCTTTAATCACCAACAGCCAGTGCCGCTGGTGATGAATGATTGATGGAAATAGGCCATGGAAAAAAAAAACCAAGCTGCTTTAACTCAGGGCTTCAAAGGCGGCACTACGCTCGCCGGAGCCAACATCGTCAATGCCACCACAAACAGATGCACGGCAAACAAGCGCTCATTCGGGCAAAGAATCACTCAGAGTATGGAAGAGAGAGGAGGCTTGTTGCCGAGAGACCGAGATTACCAACGGAAAAAAGTACACAACTGTATTCTGATAAAAAAATGACAAATAGGACAAAAAGTCATCCTGAAGAAAAGTGAGTAAATACGGAGAAAGCTACTTAAAGGACAACCGACACCGCTTTTTTTGTTTCCTAACTGACATCAGAAAAACGTTTTATAGCATCTAAAATGCCCAAAACACGCAGGATGATAATTTTAGTCAAATGCAAAACACCAATAAAAATGACTCAAAGTGTCCAAAAACTACTCAAATTGAACCCGGAAGTGGCCAGTTGCAGAAGGTCCCGCCCCCTTGTTCGTGGTGTCACGCCAAGATGTCTTGACTTGCTCAAGAATCAAAACGATGACTTCAGATTCGGGGAAGATGCTTTCTTGTTACTCATCCAGTTATGAATACGATTCAATAGTTCTGAAGAGGAAAGCATACATGTTTGAAATCAATTAAATAATTTATTCCGTGTCATTTTGAGGCATCTGGACAGAAATGTAGCACCCAAAAATGCAGAAGATGGCAACAAAGCTCTGTGGAAATGGGCTGATTTGTCTCCTGGGAATTTTTGTCAGCGAATATCAAATAGTTGTCTCGGTGCAACACACAACGATTCACCATCGCGTTATTTATGTGTTTTCCTTCTAATTTCGCCATCAACACGGATCAACACAAAGTTTTCAGACCAAACAAAGTACCGCAAAATGCATTGTGTGTTGCTTTCTCGGTCAGGGACGTGCCTGACGTGACGTGACGTGACGTCAGGAATCGTCACCAACTCAAAAACAAGACTTCCTGAATATTCAGCGCAAGTCTTAAAATGTAAAATATAGCTACATGCAGTGGAATCGTTGTAAAATACGCTCAGTAGAAGTCATTTGAAGTGATTTTACAAATTAAGGACACAACTTGTCCGGAGGCGCCGGTTGTCCTTTAAGCAAGTAAGCTGAAACAAGCTGGATTTCTTTGCATCCCTCACTGGCCGTGGTAATAAATGCAGGTGGGTGACATCAACATAAACCTAATTAGGATTCACCTAACATTATGTGTACAGCCTTAATCACGTTGGTATAATTACCTCCTTGACTGACAGTTCCTCACTGAGCTGTGAAACGTGATACCACATGGGGCGGCGGAGAACCGGGTAGATGTGTCAGCTTTGAGCATTTTTTTACATAGAGACGGATTCGGAGTGGGTCGCAAAGAGAAGTGGAGATGGTATCGTAGACAATGTGGTGCTATGCGTTGTCATTCCCCTTGGCTACACCTGTCACTCCACATGCAGGCTTAGTGTCAGGTGGCAAGATAGCTGTGCAGATAATGGCAGAAGCGAAGGTAAGAGGGGAGGAAAAGCGATGCGGCTTTTACAAAAAGTCGTGAAACTCCTGCAGGAATTGCAAATGGCACCATATGGGGGATTTGCAGATGCAGAAACTTCCCCTTTGCTTGGAGAACTTTTTACAAAGATTTCGGAAAGAGTCTGGGGGGAGATTTTCATCCATAAATCCGTAAGGTCAGATAGCTTTAACAAATAGTCACATTATTTTGTTATTTCACCCAAAAATCCAGAGATGAAGACTTGAACCAACTATGTGCGTACCCCAAAGATACCGCCACAAATAAACTGTCATAATTACATTCGCCACCCACACACTTTGATCAACTTCCAATGGAAAAAAAAAACTAGCAACCGACGTTCAAGGTGAATCAGATTTTTTTTCCCCTGCGTTTTTCCCAGTGTTTTTATCTCAAGAGCGGCAGTAGTATTAAATGACTCAAACAAACACTTTTCTCCCACTGATCTGTCAAGTGTGCCGTCGACGAAAGGGTCAGTGAAGTCACACATTTCTGAATTGAAAATTGTGCCAGTGCACTGTACGTTTGTAGACAAAAGCATATGTAAGAAATAGAAGAACAATGCGAGTAGCCTTTTCATTTTTGGCGGCTTTTCTCAATCATATTGAAAACTCCATTAGCATTCATTTTTCTACGTTAGCCGGCCAATGAACAGTAATGTCACCAAGACAGAGGAAGAAAAGAAATTATTGTCATTGTGGTTTGTCTAGAACCATGTATTTAATGTTGAAACATGGCTATTAAGATTGTTCGGGTTGTCAGTTGTAAGGAGGAGAGTGAAGGCAAACGACAGAGGCCAGAAAAAGGAAGGGTGACAGAGTGACAAAGTAAACAAGTTAACAAAGGCAGCAGTGGGAGAGAAGATGACAGAAGCAAACAATGGAAGAAGGATGAGGGATTGAATAATGGGAAATAAAACCCCAGAACACGAGCTGAAGAAGGCAACAGAAGCCTGACTAACACACAGGCTGACAACGCCATATGCTAGCATCATTTGCCAGTTTGCAGCAAACGTACAGGTGATAACGCCATATGGGAGGAGGCCACGCCATTGGTGAGTCACTGGCCAGGTTCCACCATGGGAAGATTGCTCACATTTTTTTAGGGATTGAAAGGCAATGGTTTATTGTTTGCAATACAGCTCTGCCCGCCTCCCCCAAGAACTTGCACCCGCACACTGTAATTGGTCACAGTCATTTCCATGAATTCATGCCCTGCCATTCACAAATTTACAGGAATTGAAAATAGGACGGAGAGCGCCATTGCAGAATTTATTCGGGTTTTATTTTTACATACTTGAGTGTTGGGCGTCTGGCAGCATTTCCATGTTTTCCATGTTAGCTCTTTGTTCCAGCTTCAGCTGTTGTTAAAGTGCTATATAAACCAATACTGTATGTACATATTGCATTGTCTTTTGGACATACGCCCTCATTTCAAGCTCATATAACTCCAGACCCATATAATTTAGGAATTAAATCTTTTTCTGCTGAAAGAAGAGAGTATAAGGTTTCTAACACCGTATTGAATGTTTATATAGTCCTAAAACTCAATATTCTGTGGGTCCTGGAATTCAAGAGAGAATGAAAACAAACCTTGGCACTGGAGTGAACACATTTTTGCATGTCTGCCAGTGAATGAGTTAAATAGTCACTAGGCTGGTTGTGTTGTGTTCCATGTTGACATGGAATTCCACAAGATCGCCGTGAAGGGTTTGCAAAGCCAGCAGTCTGTCCCTAGAACATTTGTGTTATTTGATTAGCGATGAAAGAGTTTTGTGAACGGATTGCGTTTGACCTTGGAGCTTCCGCTGCACCTCAACGCCTTAATAGTTACCCAAATCCATAAACCCTCGGTGTTGCATTGTTGACAAATGCAACACGGTCAACGAGCACCTTCACAAATCCGCCATGTCTGCAAACTCTGCATGTACACAGCAGGAGGGGATTGAAGGACCGGGTTGTACCACAGCAAGAGGAAGGAGGCAGAGCTAATGCTAATTCGCACCCAGCCACACGTGAAATGAGCTCCAGATCGAACCCCTGAAGCCTACGGGAGTGGCGGAGATGCTTCCCGGCACGCAACCGCATCCCGACAGGGGGAAAGAATTAAAAAATCCAACGTCAGGGCGCCTGTCTGTTCCTTCCCTGAGGGCTTGATAGAATGAGTGGAAAAAAAAGAATCTGCTCGGAGGCGTCTTCTGGCCTTCCTTCCATGTGCGGCAACACTTGGCGAGGGATTACACACGAGTCACATGGCAACTGCCAGGCAATGGAGGCATAAAAATGAATTTTGGCGGTCGTTTTTTTTTTTTTTTGACTGGTAACACATCTCGGTAACCTATTCCCAGCATATCTATGCTTTTATCACTGTCCCTGAAATTTAAATCAACGATTGGTTCCTGAAAATGGGGACAAAAGACTGTCAAGGTGTCACTCATGGTGGATGACTCAGTTATCCCGGTGACAGGCGTACAAAATCAACCTGTCCTGAGTGCACATCACTGTGACAACATTATCAGATCTGAAAGTCATGCATGACGTTGGCAACCTAAAACACTGATCTCAACTTCACAGAAGTGGTTAAAATCATGATATAAAACAGACACACATTTAGTGCTTTATAACTCCCTGCCAACCTGACTTTTCATTCCTATAAATCAAAAACTCTTTCTTTGTCGCAGCCCACATTGTAGCTATAGTTTCCTCTCAGGTGCTGTTCTGAATTTGGAGAAGCCATTAGAATGTTTAACCCCGTCTTCATATTACATGAAGCGCCCACAACAAATTAATAAATAACTACTTTTCAAATTTGAAGTAAAAAGAATGTCTGTTATTGTGGTTTACATGGGAGAATTTGTAAATTTCGTTCGGACTTTCGCAAGCATCATGGAATTTCACACGTTTGACTTGCTTTCGTGGGCCTAATTAAATGATGTGGTGGGCCAGATTTGACACCCGGGTCTTGACTTTGACCCCTGTGTTATAATTGTTCAGCAAATTTTCTCTTGCCACGCATGCTACTTTGCTTTCACCGAGCCTTGCTTTGGAACAAGTCAAAGAAAGTAGTATGGATTGGTCTAACTAAAATACAACTTAAAAAATGAACACTACTACTACTTTGCTGAGGAATCATGGTTAAAGGCAGGGAACGTTGAAGGTTGAACATCATCTGTACAACTTTTGAGAAGCTCCGATTGTTATTGGCTTTGTATATAACGGGAAAAGGAGATAGAGAGTGATAGATAGAGAGCGATACATAGAGAGCTAGATAGATAGACGGATAGATAGATAGATAGATAGATAGATAGATAGATAGATAGATAGATAGATAGATAGATAGATAGATAGATAGATAGATAGATAGATAGATAGATAGATAGATAGATAGATAGATAGATAGAGAGTGAGAGAGGGACAGAGAGAGAACATTTAAGTCGCATTAAAATGTCTTCAGCGAACGCCACAAAAACAAAGAAATTATTTTAAATAAAAACATTATCTTTGATGAGGAAAATTTTGAATGAAGGCCTCAAATCTCCATGGTTTCAAAGATTACTTCTTTGTCAGAACTCTTCATTTTTACATTATTCATGTTGTTCAGGGGTCATGAACTCTCTGACTTTGGGTGAAAGGTGAACTACAAGACTACTACACAGGACGCAGTGGAGCATGGAGTGGAAATGTATTCCACATACGGTCAAGTATGTGGTCACGAGTGATAATATCTACAAGATCAAACTCAAGCATAAGATCCCAATACGTGCATTAGGTGATAAAAAATAATTTCAGATTTGAAGGCCAATGAAAAATTCGTACGAAATTGGAGTTGGGATGGGGGTCGCATATGCGAGGCCAGGGTTTCGCATTTTGTCATGTGACTGGGGCCAGGAGGGAAACATTTGGCCATATTTACAATGTGTATGATGTAAGGAGGTATCATCGGGGCTCACCTGTGCATTGTCCAGAGTATTGCACTGTGATGTCCTTGTCTTGCCTGCAGGCAATGGTCCTCAGCTGGCATTGGTCGCCATACGTCACCCCATCAGAACCGCACACCTGCTCCACAGGGGCAGAGACAAGGAACACTTTTTTTATTCCCTGTTGGAACACACTAGCAGACCCACTCATTTAAAAGACAACCGACGTCACTTTTTTGTTTCTTAACTGACACCAGAAAAACGTTTTATAGCATCTAAAATACCCAAAAAAAAAAAAAAAAACTACTTCGCATTGAACCTGGAAGTGGCCAGTTTTGGGAGGTCCCGCCCCCTTGTGCGTGACGTCACGCCAAGACGTCTTGGCCTTGCTCGAGAATCAAAACAATAGCTTCAGATTCGTAGAAGATGCTTTCTTGTTACTTATTCAGTTATGAATTTGATTCAAATTATGAATATGATTCAAATAGTTCTGAAGAGGAAAGCATAAAAGTTTGCAATCAATTAAAGGAGTTCTCCCAGATAAATTTGAGCCGTCAATGGCATCTGGACTGGAATGTAGTGTCCCAAAAAATGCCTGCTGGGAATTTGTGTCAGCGAATATCAAATAGTTGTCTTGGTGCAACACACAACGATTCACCATCACGTTATTTATGTGTTTTCCTTCTAATTTCGCCATCAACACGAAGTTTTCAGACCAAACAAAGTACCGCAAAATGCATTGTGTGTCCTTTCTCGGTCAGGGGCGTTCCTTCCGTGACGTGACGTCAGGACTTGTCACCAACTCAAAAACAAAACTTCCTGAATATTCAGTGGGAGTCTTAAAATATAGCAGTAGAAGTCATTTGTACCGATTTTCCAAATTATGGACACAACTTGTCCAGAGGTTGTTCTTTAAAGCTAACACCCCCCCCCCCCCACTCCCACACACACGCACCATTTTGAAATACTGTACGCACCTTTGTTTTATTCCGTTCATCACAGTCAGGTGAGGGGCACTCACAATGGGCTTGACCATTCACCTCAATACAAGATGCTCCAAAACTACAAAGTAACTCATCACACGAATTCAGAGCCTCTGGACCTGAAAGAGTAATTAGACATTATTATTCATTAATGAGGTTAATTTTTCTGCTTGCATGAGTAATGACACAGAATTAAATGCAAGCCAATCTGTAGGCCGGATCAAAATGTCTGTGTAAACCTACAAAAAATACATTTGCTTTAATATTGAATATATTTTTGTATAATCAACATATAAAAAACAATAAACATAAATAAAACAAGAAGTTCCCATGAGATTGTACAGGAGGAAAGAATTATTTTAATCTTTAATACATGCGAAATTTACATAGTAGTTTATTGACATGCGAAGAGACTAACCCTGAATTATTGATCAGATACATTATCTATGTATTATCCCCTCATGTAACCCAAAGTATTAATATATTAATATACTCACAAAGCAGTGTATTCACCTGTCAAATACATAAATGAATAATTCAGAGTATTCCTGTCGCACACGATTTCATCCAAAAGCAGGCTGAGCGGATCAAGGGGAATGTCATATTGTGAAAACATACGGGATATTTTGGAGAGGCCTTTGTCATGTTTACATTCGGTAAATCTTTTTGTACTTAGGAAGCATTTGAAGTTAACTGCTGCATTCGCTGAAGGGGCCTGGCGTGCACGCAACAGGCCAGAAGCGAGTGGCCTTTGCACGATAACGCAAACCCAGAGCAGCTTGAAGCGCCTCTCACCCATCCTGCGCCTGAACCTCCCGATGCCTTGTCTTTTCATCTGACATGGCAACCTGGGAGGGGAGCCACACCGGTGCGCCCCGTTGTTGACTTGATTCAGCTTTTGACTCGCAGTCAATAGCTGATAGAGCATCTTAATCAAACAGCTGCGTGCCCCCTTAGCAGGAGCTAACCTTTTCCATCAACCTACTTAAAGCCAGCCTCTTTTCATTATTCATCTGAAGAATCAATAGTCCTTATGCAGAAATACAAATAGGAGTAGTATATGTTGAAGGGAAAACATTTGGAACAAGGTTAAACCAAGGCCGTCCAACCTCTTCTACAAAAATTCAATCAACTTTTTCAAGCAAATTGTATAACTTAAATGGATTCCAAGAAGGTGTCCAACCTCATTACACTTATAAATACACCAAATGATATCACTTGAAATACTGATGTGGTTGTCTTATTGGATCGCAGAGCTGAGTTTGATATGGCTGATCATAATATACCGCAAATGAGGTTGGAAATGTGGGCGGGATTAAATAAAACAGTCTTAAAGAGTTTCAAGTCCTCTATAACGGAAATGAAAAACGTAACTAGTAGAAAGTTTGAAAATGATGAAATAGACATGACAATGCAGAATCCCGTGGACTTGCAGTCAGCTGCAGAAAAGATAAAAACATTCTGCTGCATGTCTATACATTATTGAAGGGTGTGAGCCACGAGGACAGTCAAGAAACGCTGATTGAATGTCAGGAAGGTGTTGATCGCTGCAGACTGGGCTCAATTAGTGGAGCCCAAATAAACACGGTGAAGTCGCATAAAGCTGTTATGCTGCATCACTATGGAACAGAAGTCAAGCTACTGAGTGCAACTTTTTTTATGCATCTTGGGGCTGAATCATTCTGCCTTAAAATGTTGCTCACTTTGCTGACAAAGTAAATTTGTGGCGTTGGACTGTTTTATATAAGCTCTGATTGGAATGGATATGGCGTGACAAGAACATTGTATCTTCCAAGAATAACATCCTAAAGCATTAAAGGACAACCGACGCCTCCGAACAAGTTGTGTCCATAATTTGTAAAATGCCTTCAAATGACTTTTACTGAGCATATTTTGCAAAGATTACACCGCATATAGCTATATTTTACGTTTTAAGAATCGTGCTGAATATTAAAAAAAAGTGACGTCGGTTGTCCTTTAAAGATTAAGGCTGTTCAATTTTACATTAATCCTGCCATACTCAAAAATAAATGTTTTCTGTTGAAAAAAATTCTCATTTCATTACAATAATGGTGTTAGTTCATCACCTCTTATTTTATGAAAGGAAAAACAATCCTTAAGAATAATGTCATCCTTTTACAAGTATTTTAACAGAATGCCAGAATTAACAATATAATGCGTAAGATATGATGAAAAGAACAAACGTAAACATGGTTTATACGTTAAAAAAATATCACATTGCTATGTGCAGATGAAAATAACTTCCCTAGTGGAGGTAATAAAAACAATTAACAAGTAATGTGTCATTAAAAATTACATTGCAGGATTGTCTTCCCTGTTATTGATGACTAGTAGAGGCCACCGTGAGACACAAAGTTATCCCCAGTAAAACAACAAGATTCAGTTTTGTTTCAGTAATTGCCCGTTGTGTTACCTTTGTCGCAGCCATTCATGCCCATCTTGCTTCCATCTGGACACACATTACACTTCATGCCCTTCACCCCGGCCTTACAAGAGCACAGACCCGACATCTGCTCGCAGTCGTCACGCACGGACCCGCCGGCGTCGCAGTTGCACGCTGCCCGTGGAGAAAGAGAAGAAGAAAGGATTGATAAAAGGGGATGGATCGATGAGAACTGAGCTCGGTCACTGTCTTGTGACTCACTCATTCTTTGGGCCACAGAGGAAGGCCGGCGTTTCACAAAAGACAATCACCCTGAGGGTGCGACAGTAATTCCGTCGTGTTCCTGAAATCAATGATGTGTGCGCTTCGTTGTCTTTCGGGGATTGAGTATTGCCGTACATCCCTTTCATGCTTGTTAAGAGAAGCCGAGGCACATCCCAGCTTATTGACGAGAAATGATCTCGGCTATAGGAGCATCTGAACGTTGACATTTCAGGTGCAGGAAACGGCATCCCGTGGGAGCGAAGAGGACTGCTTGAATATAAATGGATGTTTCTTGGTTTCAGTTTGATCGGACAAAATCAGGTTGGCCAAAAAAATTAAGTAGTCATTTTAAAATAGAATTAACTGGTTGTGATTATGCGTCAAAATCCAGTGTGAAAAAAAAACATGTATTGTAAAAAAAGAGCAGCTCTGTGACTGTAAAGTGTCCTTGAGAGTTTTGAAAGGCGCTTATAAATGAAATGTATTATTATTATTATTATTATTATTATTATTATTATTATTATTGGTGAAAAGGTTTCTTCAGCCATCATCTGTACTTCTCTGAAGGTGCATGCCGGACGTTTCGCTTCTTATCCAAGAAGCTTCGTCAGCAAACTAAAGTCTTACTGGTAGTTTCGGCCCTATATATATATATATATATATATATATATATATATATATATATATATATATATATATATATATATATCCCTGCTGTCCAGACGTGGCGGTGCCGGACTCTGCTATGACTGGTCCCTGCTTTCAGGTTGGGGGGAGCAGAGGACTAATCCCTGCGGCTCCAATGATGATATGTTGCCTAAGCAGTCTGTTGTCCGAACGATCCAAATTGAACTTCACCCTACCATTACGGTTTAGGGAAGGATTTTGCTGTTTCATGAAAATAGCTTCTTTTACTCCCCATTCAAACCATCTATTTTCTTTCGCTAAGATTTTAACCTCATTGTCGTCAAATGAGTGGTTGCTAGCTTTTAGGTGCATATGTACTGCCGATTGAGGCCCACTAGTATTATCACTGCGATGTTGATAAAGTCTTTTTTTGAGAAGTTGTTTAGTCTCCCCAATGTATTGCTATTGCAATGTATTATTACAATTATTATTACATAATTTACACAAAATGAATTAATGAATCGAAAATAAAGATAATGTGAAAAAAAATGACAGTGCTCTTGTACTTTCTTATAAAAGCTGTTCCGTTTCACAAATTGAAATAGCTCGCATGTGCGTTAATAACATTCCAAGAATATAACAACAATAAGTAACAAGGCACACTTTCTTTAGAGGGTGTAATCTTGTCACAGGTAAGACGAGCTAGCTCATTTGCTATGGCGCTCACTGCAAATATTGACGACAAGTTTATGGTGAGTGAATTTTTAATCACCATTACAAGTTGAAGTTGAGTTTGAATGCTGAGACTAAGCATTGTCAGAGGGGGTGGACAGTTTGGTGTGGTGGTGCGTATAGCATGTTAGCTATTTATCAGCTAACTTTCACATAGGCAGCTAACACCAGATTAACTGCTTGTGTAGTTATTTTTTGACAAACCAATTATACTACAGTTAAAAACAATGTTCAAATAAAATGTTATGGAAATTGCATGTTCACCATTCAAAATGAAAGATGTTCCCCACCCCCTCCACCCCACAACAACACTTACGTGTGCAGCCGCTCATGCTTTCCGTCACAATACCACGGAAGTTCCAGAAGCCAGGCTCGCAGCGGTCGCACTTCTGTCCCCCGACACCTGGTTTACAAGAGCACTGACCAGTGGCTGGGTCACATGTACCCTTATAGGAGCCGTAGACATTACACTGGCATGTGCCTGAGGACAAAAACAACAACAAGGACAAAATGAATTCCTCAACACTACACTGTTTATTTCTGGTCCTTCATCACCCACAATCCAGCTTCAAAAGGACATTTTTAGGATTTAGTGAGCCTCAATGTTTCACAAATAGATGGTGGAGAGAGTGAGCTAAATCTTGACTAAATCTGAGTTGTTTGTTTGTTTTTCCAGACACATGCTTCACTCAAAAAATCGAGATATGTATTTACAATTGATGATGTTTGTCCTATTTCAAGGGATCTCACGCACAGCAATGCTATCTGCATTTCTGGTGGAAAGGGAAAGTGGCATAACCGGTGTCACTGTCAATAAATTACAGCAAACTTTTGTTTTTAAATATGTGATCTCCTAGTGGTGTGGGGTAGTTATATTCAATAGTGAGATAACTGTACTTTTGGACAGAAAGAATGTCAAAATACAAAAAGAGAGCCAAGCAACACATGTGGACTGGACGTTAATATGCCACCTTCGATTGAGTGTGGAAAGGCTCCATGCAGAAAGCATTTAAAATCCTCACCGACATTTTGTGAGGTGCAAAATTTAACTCTCCATCCAAAGATTTACTTCCTACATTTTTACACTGTATGCATTTCAAGACTTGTGAATGTGACTGTGATTGCAACTCAGTGCAGAGCATTCAGAGACCAGCAGGACCAAAACGTGAGAGCAGTATATAGTTGAAAGGACAACCGACACCATTTTTTGTTTCCTAACTGACATAAGAAAAACGTTTTATTACATCTAAAATACCCAAAACACGCAGGCTGATATTTTTAATCAAATGAAAAACACCAATAAAAATGAAGTTTCCAAAAGCGACTTCAAAATCAAACCGGAAATAACCTCTTTCAGAAAGTCCCGCCCCAGTCGTGACGTCACGGCAAGACGTCTTGCCTTGCTCGAGAATCAAAACAATGGCTTCAGATTCAGAGAAGATGCTTTCTTGTTTCTCTACCAGTTATGAATATGATTCTAAATATAGTTCTGAAGAGGAAAGCATAAATGTTTGCAATCGATTAAAGGAGTCCTCCCATATCAATTCGAGCCGTCAATGACAGCAATGTAGCACCCAGAAAATGCAGAAGATGGCGCCCAAGCTTTGTTGGAAATGGGCTGATTTGTCAGCTGGGAATTTGTGTCAACTAGTACCAAATAGTAGTCTTGGTGCAACACACAACCATTCACCATCACATTATTTATGTGTTTTCCTTTTAATTTCACCATCAAGACAAAATTTTCAGTCCAAACAAAGTACCCAAAATGCATTGTGTGTCGCTTTCTTGCTCAGGGGCGTTCCCTCCGTGACGTCACGTCAGGAATTTTCACCAACTCAAAAACAAGACTTCCTGAATATTCGGCAAGTCTTGAAACGTAAAATATAGCTATATGTGGTGGAATCTTTGTAAAATAAGCTCAGTAGAAGTCATTTGAAGTGATTTTACAAATTATGGACACAACTTGTCCGGAGGTGTCGGTTGTCCTTTAAGTGACACATCAAGCTAATGGAATCCATACCTATGTCGTAGGAATAGGTTAAGACTTGATTTTTTTTGCGCAATTCTGCTCACAAACATAATTTGATGAAATAACAGGATTTTACAATCGAACGCCACATAAAACAAAGGGTGATAATGCGACATAGAAGAGGACTCACTCGGACAGCCAGCCAGTTCGACTCCCAAGGCGGCCGTGAAGTTGTCAGCACAGCATCCGTACACAGACAGAGAGCAGTGCTGGGACTTGGCGGGCTCCGGCACTGATGTGGCTGAAATCACATATGAGATAGGGAACAAAAAGGAAAAAAAAAGATGAGGGATGTCACCGCGAGCAAAAAGAAGAAAAAAAATTGTTTCGGAAAGGCATGGTAATACAATCGCTTTAGTACAATACATTCTTTGGCATCAATGAGATTGGCTCAAGGGGAAGACATATAAAGTGGGGGGCTACTGGTCGACTAGGAGAAATAAAAATCTATGTGCGACTTCCTCAACAATAGCTCAAAATAGGGGGTAGGGAGAAATGACACTTTTCCCTTCAGTGAAAAAAAAAAATGGTGGAGCTGACATTTACTGCCTACTTGAAGGCATGTTCTCTTCATTCGTTCCTGTCAGATATAACGGGATTGGAAATACCGCCCTTCAGCATTCTCCAGATCTTCAAAGAGACAGGCATGCTGCATATAATACGATGGCATTGCCAGACAGGTTCCTTCTATGTTCGGTGGCCCAACCAGACTCATTCATGTGTTACCTGTGATGGATTTATTTTATTATATTACTGTATTGCACCCAAAAGCCTTGGTTTTCTTCAAAAGATGACCCTGCACCTTATACGCCAATGCACCTTATATGTGAAGTCATATTGAGCCACAACAAGTCTCGCAACTCCTCCTACCGACTCCATTTTCCCCCTGTAGAAGAAGTAGTGCGTAACCAGAGCCGCTAATGTAGCGCCTTATAATGTGGTGTGACTTCAATTTGGAAAGCATTTTTATATTTATATAATATATTTGGGAAACTTTTTCCATTCATTGAAGGAGTGCCTTATAGTCCGGTGCGCCTTATACAGTACAGTGATACCTTGGCTTACAAACTTAATTGGTTCCCAGAAAGTGTGTGTAAGGTGAAAAGTGTGTATTACAAACATTAATTTCCCATAGGAAACCATTAAAATGAGAATAATCCGTTCCAGGTCCCCATAAAACATAATTAACTAAACAAGCCTTAAAACTACACACACTATACCTTATTTTATGTAATATAAATGTGCTATGGTATTGTAATTAAATAAATAAACTGTACTATATAATAAAGTCATTTTATTTACCTTTGTGATGGTCGATGATGGCCTGATGGAAGCATTTTGAATAAAGTGTCTCAAGTAGCTCTGGGTTGTACATCTTAGAAGTTGTGATATTGCAACAGCAACAGATGCAGGCAGACATACTAGAAACTTCATTAATAGCTGGTTCCCTTGCTTGGAGGTTCTCTTTAAATTATACTGATGGCTTGTGCAGGTTATTTGTGGAGCCTGATCGATGAGATATTTTAACATTGCAGTCTACCCTCTGCCTTTGAACTATCAATAAAGTTGAAACAAGTCCAAATTTCATTGTTTTCTATCCATTTTCTGACCTTTTCACTTTTGTTATTTTTTGTTTCAAGCTCTGTCGTCTCCCTTCCATGTGTGTGTGTGTGTGTGTGTGTGTGTGTGCGGGTGTGTTTCTGTAACCCCTGCCCCCGCTCACTGCTGCGTGTGTCTCCTCCCTCCTCTACCACAGATCTTGACCAATCACATGCGGCTTTAACCTAAGGCTGGGGGCGGGGAATAGAGGGAAAAAATACAAGCTGCCATTTTCAGCGCCTTGTTAGGAGCTCCAAGAACCGGCTCGTTGGCGAATGACACACCACACATTGTGGCGCTCCGTGTGTTTCCCAAAAAATAGTTTGTATGCAAAGAATATATTCTCGCGACTTTAACGTTCGTAAGGCGAAAAGTTCATTAGCTAAAGCGTTCGTAAGCCAAGGTATCACTGTATATGAAAAAAAAAAATACACAATTCATTGTGGGTGCGCCTTATACTCCGGTGCGCCTTATACACCGGAAAATACTGTACTTCCGACCAATTTCAGAATACCTTTTGTTGTCTGTAGTAGTTACAGGAGTTGAAATGTGCCTAGCAACAAGTGCCTGTGAAAAAGTGACGGGCTAAAAGATTCAAAGTAATGATGTTGATGTGCATCGCTGCACCTGCTCGAGGGTAACCATTTTCTTACTTTTAGCCTGTGATAAAGCCACTTTTTCCCCTTTCACTTTGTGTGATTTATAGTACAGCATTTCCATTTGGAAAATGAAAGAATATCAGTGAGTAAAACAGAGTGTTGTGGTTTTCCCAGTGCGTGGCCTACCTATGTCTTAGGTAGCCAATCCATTCGTTTTCGGCAAAAATATCAATCACAATCTCATCATTCATTCCCAAGCAAAATAAAATGTTACAGACAGAAAATAGAAATCCCTCCCTCTTTTCTCCATCTCAATCGTATTTTCTTGGCTGCTCATTTACAGTCGGTGGAGCTGAAGATACAAGGGTCATAAATCACACTGGTTACTTGTGTGAATATGAGCCCCAGTCTAATGCTGATGACTGGCTTTGCTCCTTTTCCAGTGCTTTCCAGCTCGAGTGATGGGCAATGGTCACGGTTCATTTCACTAGCCAGTTTCCTCAGCTCAATTTAGCGATCTCTACTGAGCCGATTAAGTCGAGCAGAACTTTTACGTTTACATGTTCTTGCTGCCCTTCAAGGATTTTTACCCTTCCTTTGCTATTGTCTGGTTCCGCTCTGCGACATGCTCTTATGCTGTCTTGGTCCGCTGCATTGCTATCGCAACCTTGTCGATACAACTTGTTGAGCAGATACGTAGATTTTGGTGAGGTATGTAAAAACGGAACCACAGTATGACCAGAAAATAAGGATACAAATAATATGATATGGCTCAATCTTCATTTTTCTGAACACCGCATGACTAGTATTACAATTCACTGTCCGATTCTTCACAGTTTTTCTATTGGTTAAAATTTTTGCAAACTTGTGATTAATGCTCTGTGTAAGTAACATTTTGGACAGTATGTCATGTTTAATTGTTCTGTACTGATTTTGATTAATTTTGGTTGATTTTGACTGTTTTTAATATGCAGCAAAACATCCTTTCAATGAAGTGTCAAAATCATGGCCCAGGGGCCAAATCTGGCCCACCACATCATTTTATTCGGCATGTGAAAGCAAATTAAACTTGTGAAATACCATGATTCTTCTCTGAACCAAAATTTCAAATCGTTCCATGTAAACCACAATAACAGTCATTATTTTTGACTTTGAAAATAAAAAAAACAGTTATTTATTAATTCATTGTGCATTCTGTATGTAATATGTGGAGGGCATTAAGCATTCTAATGGCTTCCCCATATTCATAACGACCCCTGAGAGGAAACCGGGGTCCGCAGCAAAAATTGAGTTTGACATCCTTGTTCTACAGCCATGGTCAATGAATGATATGGAGGTGGATTCTCCAAATATTTATAATAATAATAATAATAATAATAATAATAATAATAATAATAATAATAATAATAATAATAATAATAATAATACATTTCATTTTTAAGTGCCTTTCAAAACTCTCAAGGTCACTTTACAGTCACAGGATAACGTCTGTGTAAGCTCTCAGTCGTACAGGAGTGGTCCATCGATGAGAAGGTTTCTTCAGCCGTCATCTGTACAAAAGTGAAGGTTTCGGACGTTTCGCCTCCTATCCAAGAGGCTTCGTCAGCGAACTAAAGTCTGACTGGTCGTATCGGCCCCATTTATATATCCCTAATGTCCAGACCTGGTGGCGCCGGACACAGCTATGATAGGTCCCTACTCTCAGGTTGGGGGGGGGCGCGGGACCCCCCCCCCTGTGGCCCCACTGATTGTTCCTGCATTCCTGACTAACGATTGGCCTATTACACCCACTCCCCCCGGTATCACCTCATCAGCATAACGACCCTCATCATCATTTGACGACAATGAGGTTAAAATCTTAGCGAAAGAACATAGATGGTTTGAAAGGGGGGTAAAAGAGGCGATTCTTATAAAACAACAAAATCCTTCATTAAACCGGTCTGGTGGTGTGAGGTTCAATTTGGATCGTTCATACAATAGCCTGCTCAGGCAAAACAGGTTAGGCAACTTTCGCAATGCTGACGTTAGTCAGGAATGTAGGAACAATCAGTGGGGCCACAGGGGGGGGGGTCCCGCGCCCCCCCCCAACCTGAGAGTAGGGACCTATCATAGCTGTGTCCGGCGCCACCAGGTCTGGACATTAGGGATATATAAATGGGGCCGATACGACCAGTCAGACTTTAGTTCGCTGACGAAGCCTCTTGGATAGGAGGCGAAACGTCCGAAACCTTCACTTTTGTACAGATGACGGCTGAAGAAACCTTCTCATCGAAAGTCACAGGATAAGTTTTTCTGTGGGTGAGCAGCGGCAGCAACACGCGCCAGCATTCACTCAAACCGGAAGTAACTCGGAATAATATTAGATATATATATTAATTAATATAATAATATAGAATAATATTTCAAAATTACACAATGCCAAATATTTGAATTTATATTTTACTTATACAATGACCTCTTAAGAAAACAAAACTAGTAACAACTGAATTTCTCCAGAAATCTTGGACCAGGAATGGCATTGGTAAATTAAAATATATAGTAATTTAAACCCAACCAGTCTTTCAACGCTCTGGCGAGCATGTTTCGATGTTTCTTTGGTAGTTGAGGTTAAATGAAGTTTTTCTTAACAGTGCCAGTGAAAAACATGTGAGTTGGATACCAATGGGAAAGGAGAGCCCATTGAGGGGACTTTGGAAAAGGCCATTGATTATCCATGGATGGAAGAAAAGCGTGACAGTCAGAGCCCAAAGAGGCCTCAAGGGATGGGTGTGAAAACATGGGCAATTTTCCCTCTCTCTCCATCTTACTCACTTTTATTCCCATGGGGAATCAAACAGGCTGAAATGATTAAGTGAAATCCCTTCAGTGATTTTTTTTTGCTTTTTGCTCTGCTTCCAGACACACGTTAAACGGTGCACTCAATTCAACTTTGGAAAGAAGACAACGGTGACCTATGCGGTTAGGCCGCTGATCCGACAAATCTAACACATTAACGCAGTCCCAGACAACGAGAGGGCGTTGATCCTCAAGTCAGGAACCAAAGTTACTGTAAAGCCTACGTAGGAGAGTCAGTGCAAACCGTTCATGTCGTAAAATGTTTTCTTCCATTGGTGTGAAGTGTGGAAAAATTATACCACACAATTGCAAAAAGTAAAAATAGAAAGCTTTGTGTTTATAAATTGTGTTACAGGTCTAATATTTAAGCAGAAGATGAGGAACAAATTCAATTTATTTGTGAGCCGTGGGGTTGCAACGGAAAACAAACCAATTTATGATACGTCTGTGTAAGCTCTCAGTCATACAGGAGTGGTCCATCGATGAAAGGGTTTCTTCAGCCGTCATCTGTACTTTTTGAAGGTGTCGGACGTTTCGCTACTTATCCAAGATGCTTCTTCAGCGAACTAAAGTCTGCTTATTACGATACTATTTCTATGAACGCAAGGAGAAAATTTACATGCCGCAGGATCGGATATATCGATAGTCCGGTTATATCGATATTTTTTTTTACTCCCGAGAATATCGATATAACGAGACTTTACAGTATATAGCTAGCCGAAACTACCAGTAAGACTTTAGTTCGATGAAGAAGCATCTTGGATAAGAAGCGAAACGTCCGACACCTTCAAAAAGTACAGATGACGGCTGGAGAAACCGTTTCATTGACAAATTATCATATTTTTTTTTCTCAACAACATTTGTCTGTGAATTCCTGTCCCGTTACGACACATACCCAACTTCAAATCCCAAATACTACGCAAGAACACATTTTTACAGACACAATTCTAACTCCAGCACTGTCGGCATTTACTCATCCTGCCCCATCAATGGATGACATGAGAGAGTGAGAGATGTGAGATGTCAATGACAATGACTCCTGGAGATGCATTGAGAGGACATACAGACCTGCACACAAGCCCAAGTGCTGAACTGTCAACTGCTCTTGTTTCTCACATCTGGCCTTCTTCAGCTCGCACTCATTGCTGTAAGTTTTCCCATCCGAGCCACAAACCTACATGTGAAACACATATGAACTATTTTGATGCAATTGTCATGTGTAACAGGCCATCAGACCCTCAAGACAAACACAAGGGAGACGAGGAAACAATCATTACCTCGATGTGAGGCACAGTGTGGCAAGTGAAGTCACACACGCATCGGTCTTCCTCGGCGTCTTCGTCCAACGAGCCTCCAAACATGCGACAGCGGTCCTGTTCGCAGCTCTCCGCACCAGAGCCCGACCCTCCTGATCCACAGTCTGCAAGAAGACGATCATAGAATTCAGTTAATTTCCAAACATGCACACAGGTGAGTAACCAGCCAATGTAAGACTCACGTCAAGGTCTTGATAATATTACGGCAAAGAGGAAGTACTTGAGTTCAATTTTAATTTAAATCAGATTCTTTTCTTACAGACAGTGTATCTGACGAAGGCGGAAGTACAAGCCGAAACATGTCAGGTAATTGAACACCTAAAATATACTGTATGTAAGAAAATAATCTGTTTTAAATTAGATATCAAATAGACAGGATGAACTTAATACAACTATTACTTGAGTTCAAGTTCAACAAAAGTAATGGCGGGACAACTTCTCCTACTTTTAAGACATTCAAGAATAGTTGTACAGTCATAAAGCATTTTCTTACATCCTAAATTCAACCCTCTGGGGTGGATTAATACTGTATTTGTTTTCTAGGAGGGATATATCTTTTTAACAAATCAAGCTCCTTGTCACTGATTTCAGAGAGTCCACAGAAACAAGCTTGGCCTCCAACAGTGCGGCAAAAAAATGTTGGAAAGGCGTATTTTATAGCTGTTTGCTTTCAAATATGAGAATTTAAATAAATACAACATTGAGGTAATTGAGTTCTTAATTTCCAGTGAAATATTGCAAAGACAGTTCAAAGAGTTGTCCTTGTTGGGCTTTCATTGTGACCTTGGAAGAAATGTTATGGGTTCACTTCTATAAGTCAACGAGGTGCTCGGGTTGGCCATATGTTGAACAATGCCCCATAATTCAGACCATGACGGCGACCGGTGGGATCACAAAAGTGCTGTTGCAGCTGCAGTATAAACTTTAGCACGCGGCGATAAATTCAAGTCTTAAAACCGGCAACGAAGAGGGAAGAAAGAGAAGCTGAAGGATTGTTTGGGGACTCGTTTAGGGGAAACAACAAACCTCAAGTAAAATTCCTGAGGGAGAATAAGGTGAATTCTTGTGAAGGCAGGGAGTGAAAGCAAGCCAGCTTGGAAAGGTTGGAGGGACTATCAGATGCAGTTGCAAGACAAGCACCCGTGGGGAAAAAGAAATTTTATATGAAACTAATATATTTTCAGAAAGAAAAGTGAAATCTCCAAAAGTGTTCAATACAGTAAAAAGAATGAATAAAAAATTTAATCGAGGTGTGCGACTTGGCCAGTGCAGTCTGTCCAGATTACCTTTTATCCAGCTGTATTTTGGAAAAATGCAGGACACATACAGTTACTAGCATATACCCATCCATCCATCCATCCATCCATCCATCCATCCATCCATCCATCCATCCATCCATCCATCCGTCCGTCCGTCCGTCCATCCATCCATCCATCCATCCATCCATCCATCCATCCGCCAATCCAATCCTTCTATCCGTCCTCCCATCCATTGTCCTCATCCACTTTATCCTCATAAGTCACGGGGGCATTCTGGAGCCTATTCCAGTTGTCTTCGGACAGAAGGTGGGGGTACACCCTGAACTGGTACACAGCCAATCGCAGGGCACACAAAGACAAACGCTCACACTCACATTGAGGGACAATTTGGAGTGTTTAATCAGCCCGCCATGCATGTTTTTGGAATGTGTGAGGAAACTGCAGTACTTGGAGAAAACCCACGGGGAGAAAATACAAGCTCAACACAGGAAGGCTGCAACCAGGTTAGGAACCTACGACCTCAGCACAGTGAGGTTGATGCGTTCACCACTGGATCACCGTAACCCCAGTTATCCATATTACATCAAAGTGCTGTCAAGAAACAAGGAATTTTGTGCTTGCCCTATTTTGTGTGAGAACAATGAAACTACACACGAAAAAGCTTTTACAGACAATGAAACGAGGTATACCCAAACGCATTCATTGAAAGCATCATTGCACACCAATTTCTGCTACGTGAGCAAGACATCATTCATTCAATTGATGCACAAATCATCTACAAGGTCAATGGCCTGGAGAAATGAATGCAAGAATCACCCAATCTACGGAAAAGATCGGTGGATGTGCGCTTAAAACAAAAAGACATGCTGGTTATGCGTGTACAGTAATGACATCGCATGTCCACATGTTGCAAAACGAGGATCTTAATAACTTGCCATCATCTGGTTAACCATAAAAAAAAAAATCTTGTTTGAGTGCCATATCATCTTTCTTTTTTCATGATTGTATTATATCAGTCCTCCGTCGTCTAAACTGCTCATCATTGAAACAGCTTGTTTCCACGGCCTGCTGGTCTCGCAGTTTCTCTTTGCCCTCTTGGCCATGTTTATGGATTTCTTAACGGGATTGCCGCTACCGCATATGGTCAATAGCAGGCGCTTCAATGCAAATGAGGCTAGACAAGCGCGAGCGTGGAGCTGGGAACAGGTGGGATTTATCAACACAGATTACTTCCTGGTGTGCATATGACAAGGTGTCACACATTTGATAAATGTAGATTTCTAGTCCTATGAGCAAATTTGGGATGTTTTGTTAGCACTCTAATAAATGAGGCTCCATGTGGGGTGGTGAATTTGCCAAGGAGGAGCCCATCGAATGCACAAAATCCACAAACATTCCTAGAGACGCACACCCAAGTCTTGTCAGGATATATTCAGCCAGTCTTACATGAATACCAGTATACTTACTTGGGTACCAAAAGCCATCATGCAAGGTCGACCTTCTATTTTGTGACATTCTCAAGTTCTGCAACATTCTCCAAGGGTACATTCGATAACAAGTCAAATGAGCAGAAAGAGAATAGAATAACAGCAGAGGCATTCCAGGGTTGGCTACTTGCCCTTGCGCCGGCATACGCAAGCAAGCTCAGCAGTGCACAGTAAAAGAGAAATGCAGACGAAGCCAATTGGTATTCCGCTCAAGCCTCCTTCTCAGAGACAAATAAATAGGAGAGATAAGACACGGGAATGGAATATTGAAAAGTGAAAAGCAAACGGGGGATTCCTAATTATCTTTTGCTCTCTGATGTGACCACCACGCAGCTGAAGAACCTTTCAATTAATAAGAGGACTACATCAGCTCTCTGCACTGCCCATCCAGTCATCATTACTCAATGGAAACGAATCAGCGGTGAGGAGAAGGAATGGAAATAAATAGCATACAAAATACACAGAAGGGAGAAAGAAATCATTTTTGGAGCATTTGACAATCTCAATAATAGAAGAGGACGTCTTTGTCTAAAATGTCTCCAAGCGTGTCAAAGTGACAAACAACAAAATCATAGACGGCAATGTGAGTGCGACAATGTCTGCTCGACTACGTTAGCCAGGCTGTTCATGTCTAACGTGCAATGTGTCAAGGCCAAAAAAAACACGGACAGCACGTTTTAGCGGTGAAAGGCGAATGCCCGTAATTGTTTGTTATTGCTCCAATACATACAATTCAGCTTTAATAGTAAACTGAAGCGCTACTAGAGATTCATATAGTACAGTATAGGATAGCTAAGCACATACAGGCTATCGTCAAACATTCAAAAGGGCCTTGATAACATATCATTGTTATAGTGTGACAATAAGAACATTGTTTTAATTTTCAGTGAATGTCCTCCGTTAGCATTTTACGTAACAGCAGCTGTTCACCCTCCACCAAAGGTTATGCATCGCTCCCATCGCTCTTGCTACTTTTCCCAAGTGGTGAATAGATGCTAAAGCCTTGCCAATCCAAGTGTGAAATTAAACAGGTGATAAATTCTCCTGTAAGGTGGACGGAGGGGACACTGTAATTTTTTTCATTATTGCTAAATTAAAGCTGAGTGAAAACAAGGTGCAATTCAAGCATGGCGCCCTTGGAATATTAAAAAATACATTGGCGTTGGTCTTATCACAGATTTGAGGTATAAAAAGTGGATAAATATGTCTTAAACACGGCTCGACTGTTTTAAATTAAAACTGCTACTGACTGTGAAAAAATATCGGACAGAAAGAAGGCAGTTCTGTGGACCAAATGCTAATGCTAAAAAGAAAGCAATGTGTTTTTCTGAACTGTGTATTACTTGTGCATTTCTTACAGATAGGTTTAAAAGACCAAACAAAAAGTCAGGCCTCATGCGTCTTCCTGTAGAACCTTATCGATCACAGCCAATTCAAGTACTGTCTGTACCATTTTTCTTTACAAAAGGCAGATTTTTTTTATTTCGTTTTTAGAAAATAGTGCAAAATGGAGAAGGACTAGAGTGGGCGACAAGGCAGGCAGCGGCGGTGAGCGAACATACAAAAAAGAGACAAGATTCTATTGTGTAAGCCTCTGAATGAAAATGAGCAAGGGATGAAAAGTGGAGGATGCTCAGGGACAGTGTGAACTACGCATTGAATGCAATAGAAGAATTAAACCATCAGGCAACACGACCGACTGTGGGGATCCTTGGGGGGGAGGAAGGCAAAGGTTGTTCTGCCTGATGCAGGTCCACAATCAGACAATATGGATGGAGTAGATGAATGGCAGTGTGTGAAACGTGTGTCAAGGGAGACACACAGACACACACATGCACATGCACACGTACTCACACGCACACAGACGTGCGCATTTTTTCATGCTCTACATACAAAAAAGGTCACTCTCAGTCAATGAACTGATGTTAAATCTACCACAAGAGGCATTGGCATCATGAGTCGCTTCATAGGCCTCGGGCCAATGTGGTAGACAATGGCAATGAAAGAACCGAGGGTGTCGGAGAAAAAGTGTGAAAAAAAGCAAGGAAAAAAAACACCCATGGCAAACTGTAGAATGGAAGTGGATTCATCTCGTGTCTATTTGCACCATGCTACACCTGCCCCCTCTTTTCTTCTCCGCGGCTACCTCCCAACCCTCCTGTTGGCAGGAGTAATCTGCTCCCCTTCGCACGTTGTCTGCTTGCTGTGATCACCCACAAGCCACAAGAGGAACGGCGTCGTACCATCTGCGTGACAGCCAGAGGACAGCTCGTCGCTCCCCGTAGAGTCACACTCGAGGAAGGGAATGTGATATTGCTGCTCGGCTCTGTCGGTGCTGATCCAGATATGATTTGCTCACTGAATTAGATGTAATTCATTGAAAATATAACACAACATGAGAGCAACTGACTTGAGCTATAGCCTTGAGAATGTTGTAAAACGTACTGGGAAAGAGTAAGTGTTTAGTAGAGCTTCTATAATAATTCAGTCAGAGCGTTTCTGGCTGTGCTTTTCCAATGTGGGACTGTAAACGAGATAGTCGTCTTACAATAGCTGCCATGCCTGAGTAAAAAAGGACTGATAATGGTGAGTGCATTGATCGGTTTTCAGCCGCTGAACCATCATCTCACAGTTCCAACACAACCATCAGTCACCAGATTGACGAGTGATGTTTAAATCTTTTTTTTTTCAGATTTCAAGATGTTTCTTCTCCGCTTGAAGCAACTCCCATGTAATTGTAAAGAGAACACGCGGCGTTACCCAAATTGTCTGAACCAAGCATAAAATCAACACTAAATCTTACAAATAAACAGATGGTACAGTTAGAATGGACTATTTAACATAGATGCTTCATGAAAACAACACACCATATAAGCTGCAGTGAAGATGCATTAAAATAGACCCGTTTGTTGACAATAAATTCTATTACACACAAAACAGAAGTTAAGGCATAAGGTATTAAAACAGAAAACCCACACACATAAAAACATACATAAAATTCTGCAGTTGAATATATTTCAGCTAAAGTACTTTCCAATCCTCCACAAAATTAATTTAGTTGTCCCTCCTATAAAGTCATTGATTCACAAAACTGAAAAAAATGACATTTGAAGCTTGTATTCCATAACATAAAAACACACCGATCGCGGGGATGTCAGTTATTTGTGTCGATGCCAAGGTCACAATTATATTCCTTTTTTGTCTTGCAGATGAGAACAATACAAGCTACAGTAAAGTCTCGTTATATCGATATCGGATATATCGATAGTCCCGGTTATATCGATACTATTTCTATGCACGCACGGAGAAAATTACATGCAAACAGGGTCGGATATATCGATAGTCCCGGTTATATCGATATTTTTTCAGACTCCCTTGAATATCGATATAACGAGACTTTACTGTAATTATAAACTGAACTGATCTGTTTTTTTTGATTGAGGGATTGCAATACTCTTTTTCTGTTTCAACATATTTTTAGATGCAAAACAGCATGGTGCATGCGCTGGAATCACATATATCCAACAACAAAAGAATCCAAGTGTGTCCAACTTATTTATAAATGTCCAACTAACCTATCTTTAAGCAGGCAGAATTAATTGCCATTCCCCATGATAGGCTTTATTTATGGCCACACAGTTCCAGATCATTCTCTCTCTACTCCAGTATATTAGCATGCGGCGGGTGGTATGTGTGCCCGTTAGCAAAAAAAAATAAAAAACACACAGATGACTGAATATTATACAAGAGGTCAACCGATTAAGATGATTACCCATTCTTCAACGGCCGATTGGTTCACATCATGACGCTATTTCAAAGTCCATTTCCTACCTTCTTCGCAACTGCCGGCCTTCGCCACTTCGACTCTCTTCTTCTGCACGCAGGAGGACAGACGGAGTTCACACTCATTCTCATAAGTGGTGCCGTCACTTCCGCACACTGGAGAAAACGCTTCACCGGAGCACGGTGGGCATTCGCATTTACTTTGGATGCAGCGGGCGCCCCAGGCGCACACAGTATTGCCACAAGTTTCTGAAAAATACATCACATTAGAGATGGACTTTATTTGTGAAACCCACCATGACAAAATATTTTCATATTTGTTGATAATGAATATATTATAGCGACTGGACTGCTCGTTCAATCAGAATTATTTTTCCCCTTCACAATTCATACGCAACAGTTTTCTGTTTGATACTGTCAGAGATAGGACAGTCGGACACTGTGGACAGAGACTCGGAACCAGAAAGATTGTCCCTACTGCCGGCAGGAAACGTAGTCATCTATGACATACGTCTGAATTCTGCGGCGCTCTGCCAAGCTATTTATTGAGAGTACATGCAAACTAAAGTGATACATTAGTAAAACCTAGTTTTCTTGATTATAATACAACGCCTCTGGACGTTCTGAGCACCAACAGCTGTAAGCATACATACATTGTAATTTAATTGGTTGTCTTCCATGAACTGATAAATTTGTAACTGGCTAATGAGCTCCTTCCTGTGAGGGAGTTCCACGGCCAGATCTTCCAGATAAAGGTAACAGTTTAACTGGGCTGTGTCTGTTTCACTCAGATTTACTGTGGCCATCTGCGCCTTGACTGTGGGCCTATTGTTTGGTTGGCCAGCGAAGCACAGGATTTTAAACACAACTTCTTATTCTCCATCACATACACCGAGTAAAAAGGGTACATTACTTACTGCACTCTCCCTGGCTGACCACTCGCAAGTCCATCTGTTTTTTGCAGGCCCGCACATTCAGCTCGCATTCGCTGGTGTATGTCGTGCCATCGCTCCCGCATACGGGCTGGTGGGACTCCACACATTCTGTTGCGCAAACACACTGACCACTTTGGGCATCGCAGATTGCCCCAAAAGAGCAGTTGGCGCAGGACTCATCTATAAGGATAGAAAACCAAATAAATGCAAGGCAAGAACATTTTTAACAACAAAAGGTGGTTTACTTTGAAGGAAAGCAACAGCAAAGAGTGAAGAAAACATAAATTCTGTGTTTATGGTAACAGACAACCAGAGTCTACCTGAGGCAAGTTGTGTTCATTTGAACAAGAACTTTAAAAATAAAACAAGAATAAAAAAAAGTACTTCAAATATTTTGCTAGATTGGCATTCAGATCTGAGGAAAAAGAATAAAAAGAAGTTTAAAAAAAGATAAAGCCCGAAAATTCCCAAGAGCAGGGCTGGCTGGCATCACTGAATACATTTGCAACCACCTGGGCTCTATAAATAATCTCAAAGTCAGAAAATAGAAAGTGTGTTGAATTTTCCGGGCACGACATGAATCATTCTCAAGAGCATTTTTAATAGATTGTCCCAGAGGCTGCTTGTTGATGATAGCCCGACACAAACTAACCAAACAATCACCATGGATAATTGGACACGGTTGTCGCTCGTTCAGAGCAGCTGATAAGTCCATATAATCGTGCTGTATGTGTAGAAGATGTACTGACAACAGAGCTGTCCACGGGATCACTTCGAACAATTTTGGAGTTTGTAAAGGGTTATGTTTGCTCCTGAGAACCATCAAGCCATCCGGATTGAGCATTAGGCTTCAGCTCGGGTAACAACGCTTGCATGAAGCACACAAACAGCTTCATTCACATTCAATGGTGGACCGTCTCTGCTGGCCTAAAAATATCTGAATCACAGACTGGTGTTAATTATATTTTGTCCATGAATTCTTATGAAATGATTACAAATTGTCTTTTAACTTCCTTTCATTACTTTTCTCCTGTTGTGCTGCTTCCAGATGTGTATTTTCGTATTGAAGCATTTAATCAATGACATTTCCGCAAATTGGTTACCAGGGCCAGCAATCTACCTGGACGCCTTCACAATCAGTTCTACAGGCCCCACAGCATAAAATAAGTACTGATAAAACTGTTACTTTAACCAATAAGATTTCGACTTGGGGACACTAAGGTCTTCTTTCCTGGCTAACGGTCGGGAACCTATGGCTCACGAGCCATATGTGGCTCTTTTGATGATTGCATCTGGCTCACCGATAAATGTAAATACATATTCTCGCTTTTTTCTGTTCATTTTCTATTGGGGCTGCAGTTGGCTGAAAACACAATTTTGATTGGATGGCACTGACCTAGGTTGGCGGAAAGCGCAATTTTGATTGGATGATGGTCAATAGCCGTCAGTTGAAACAGGTAAACGGCCCTTTAAATGAGCCCGACGAGTAAAAACAAAGTACACTTCAGCTTGAATGCACCGGAGGATTCACCTTTGTGTAGAGAAAAAGTCCTGATTCTAATTTGCAATGTAACAATACCATCGATGAAACAGTCGAATGTCAGTGACATTTTAACAAGCCCCATGTTAACGTTAGCATCAATATACTTCTGTGAGAAGTATGTTGCATAGCAAGTGTGGAAGCTAATGAGCCGTGTGCAGGCTAGCTAGCAGTAACTTCGCCTATGGACCCGGCAAGTTGACTTTCATTCCGATCGTTTGGCTGGATTTTTAGCACTCATGAGGAACGGAAAACCATTAATGTTAACGTTGAGCACTACCACAGTTATTTTAAATAATACATTTTGTCAGCACCTATTGACTTTATTTTAATACAATTTCTGAAATACAACCTGCTGCTCCCTCCTGCCTGCTTTTTTGGGTTCCACAACCGCCATCACAACCTTGCAAACCGTGACACTCTCAGAGCCGAACATGAACATGATTTCTGATTGCTTCTTTGTCTATATGTTACCATGTGACAGACGTACATAATCCATATCTATTCAAAAAGCATACCAATTATTCCCTATGTGGTTTTCTCCCGATTATTTATCCCTCATCCTGTTTCGTCATGCTGTTAGTGCGACCTATATACCACCTTCTACCGTGTGGATCATTTCTAAAACCAGCGGGAGGGTGAAAAATCTGGCGCGACGCAGGTTGTTATTTTTTCCTATTCTCACGTCTTTCAGGCATCTCAGTTCTATCTGTTTGGCGAAAGCCATATGAACGACCCCAATTCTGAGGTCAATGTTATATCCAGCTGAGGTGTCTATTAACCAAGTATGCCAATCCCAACCCTCCGAGACATGGTGGGGGGTCGCCTACCATTAAAAATGCCAGGGGGCAATTGGATTTTAAGGGAACAGGTAGAGTTGGTGAGTTGAAATCTGTCAAATAATAACGAATGTCAGGTTAGGTTGCACCCGAGTTCTACGTTTAACTTTTTTTTATGTCTACAGCCCTTGGGGGATGGAAATACAATTATACTGGAGTCTAAAATGCACGCACACACACACACACACGCACACATACAGAGGAGGCCAAAGTGAACTTTATAGGGACGGTGGTGGATGGGAAGTGCTCCCTTGGATTAGTACCTGATGAATTACTGTAAATAAATTTCCTGTAACACCTGTAACAGTAGCCAATATTTTAAAAGATTTGGGACCTCAATTTCTTGCCCGAAGCATAAACTACAATAGCAAATAAATGCTGCATAGCAAATAAAAAGTTGTTCTGAAATCTGCTCTAATATATTTGATGTACTGCAGGTCTTGTGAGAAAGAAAGCAACTATTCAGTGAGTCACTTTGCTCAATTGCATTTGTAGCTTTCACCAAAAATTTAATTGACAGTTTTTTGGCCCAGGTGCCACATTTTATGCAGTTATAAGGAAATCTTTATTTCTAACATCTGCTGTCGATACACTTTCAAAATTCTGCAATCATGCTGAAAATGACTTTTACTTCAAACTTTTTCACCGGAACCAAAGATTGAGCAGAGTGGTACGTATGTTCAAAAATGTTATTTGTTCCATGCAAATAATGTATTTGCTGGGATATCAGTGTGCAGCATATTTAGTATATTAGCATCCAATATTGTATTATCTTACATTATATATATATTTGTTTGTTTTGGGCTAGTTGTAGAGATCCTAAAAGAGGCCGTATACATTGCAATGTGAAAGATAACATTAAATAACGTTAAAATCCAAGAAAGGGAAAGTTGCTCGGATATTTTGTTCTGTTAAATTGTCACTTTGTTTGCGTGCATCTATGAAACATATTTTAATGTCAAGAAAAACACTATAAAAGTATTTAAAACCCCGCTGTGCAGCAAGATCACCGACATTAACACATGTCGACGAAATGATTCCTCTATTTTCAGCATTTTTCCCTCCAATTTATGTACAGCCATACTAAGGACTTATTTAGAAAAAAAAGATGCCTCCAATGTGTGACACACTTGCCGTATGTGCTGCGAAGAAAAATAGCACAACCTTAGCTATGTAGTTGGCGAACTAAAAATATAGCGTGAATGAAGTAACATGTCCTTCATTTTGTTCAAAATTTGTATTTTAAGAAGATTGTTTGTATACCGATGTCCCACTGTCTATTTAATTCTGCATCTCCCTTTCTGCCTCATAAACATTATGAGTAGAGGAAATAGCCTTCACGGGGATTACAAGGAATCACTGGTGATTGTGCTGAATGATGTTGTGCAAACAGCCCAAAAATAACTCACATGATCACGGCCATCGTTCCGCAGATGGCTATTTTCAGATAAACCAATGGCTGAGATTTTTTTAATGGCCATACTGTCAAAAAGTAAAGAGACAGCCATTCACTTTTGGGCTGAATTTTCCCTGGACCGTTGCTGTGTCGACAAAACAATTGTTAATTTTTTCTTTGAGTGCCAATGCATGGCGTTTACCTGTGGTGTGGCACCATTTGTGTCAAATCTGTGAGTGCTCGTTTCATTTCTTGTTGCCATGATACCAGTGACACAATTTTCCTTTTATAGAGAACCAGCAATGGAATATGATTGATGCTTTCCATAGGCATGGGGTGAGTAATCCATGTTCTACCTCAACAACAAAATCCTTCTTTTATATACTCAGTGCATGGAAAACATCAAACCTTTGCTCATGATGCTCAATAAGCAGCCAAGTAAATCACACAAGGTGGTTCCAAATTTAAGGTGAAAGTGATACCACGCCTCAAAAGTGATAATACTGTAATCTTCTTGTATTGATATTATTCTGCAGAATATTTTTTTCAAATCACCCAATCATCCACTAATGCACACAGAAATGTACAGCCATTTACACTCACAGTGACATCTAAGGGCAATTTAGAATGTTTCATGAACCTGCCATACATGTTTTTAGAATGTGCAGGAAACCAGAGTACCATAAGAAAACCCACACAGGCAAGGGGAGAACATGCGAAACTCCACACATAATTGCTATCCAAATAAAAGGTTGTGAATGGGATATTGAGTGAGGGTACGGGGATTGTAGGAAGGGGTTGCAATGTGGCGCACGATAGCTGCCGTACTTTAGCTACATGTCCACATGTGTGTTGGTGTGTGAGAAAGAGAGAGAATTGAGAGGTTTAAAAAAAATAAGAAGAAAAAGAAAGAAACTACTGAATCACAAGTGGAGCCTGTGGGATAATTGGCCTGCCAAGATGGCATTGAGAGTATTCACTGAGTGGCTTTAAAAAGCTGTAAATCTCTTCTTGGGACTGTGTGTCTGAAAAGTAGATCTGCAGATATTTGCTCAACTTGAAACTCCATTGTCTCCCGTGTGCTAATGATTAGCTGATGCGCCATCGCAGCCAGATAATGCCAAGTGACTCATGTAGCCAATTACACACAAGTATGCTGTGTGTTCTCTTTGACTGGGACTCAAGTGCAACACGACACTTAAAGGTCAGACAAAGAATGAAGCCAACAGAAAGTCAGCGAGAGTCAAGAGTTTGTGTGAAAGAACATCTTTGCGATTGATATCCCATACCTGTGAAACAGTACGTCATAATGTGACAATTGATGTGTTTTACTTTCCCACAAGGGGACATAATTTTTATTTTTTCCATGTTAGCGCTTTGTTCCAGCTTCAGCTGTTGTTAAAGCGCTATACAAACCAATATGTATGTATTGCATTGTATTTTGGACAGTCAACCTCATTTCAAGCTCATATAACTCCAGACACATATAATGTAGGAATTAACTTTTTTTGATGAAAGAAGAGAGTCTAACGTTTCTAACACTGTTTTGAATGTTGATGTAGTCCCAAAACTCAATATTATGTGGGTCCTGGCATTCAAGTGACAAAGACAAAAACTCTGGCACTGTAGTCGACACATTTTTGCATGTCTGGCAATAATGTAGTTTTTTTTTTTTTTTCACTTCTGACACCCGTTTGGAATGTTAGAAAGCCAAAAATAGAATATGGCATCAATCGGCGACCTCTAGTCCATACTTGGACAAAGAGTGACAACATTATTTTCTGCCAAGTGACAGAATGATGTACGCTTCTCTGAGTTTCTAAATGGGGTCCTGGCATGTGTTTTGTTTCATCATTTTAGTATGCAGAGACTTACCGCAGGGCCCTTTATGCTGGATGTGGATCGCTTTCTGGAGAGCACAGCCCATCGCTCGCATCTCACAGGGGCTGCCGTAACTGCTGCCGTCAGAACCACACACCGGGTCTGATGTTTGAGGGCAGGCTTGCAGGCATTCGCACACGGGCTCATTGTTTTTCACCACGCACACTGCGCCGTGATGGCACACCTTATCCAAGCAGGGACTCGGCATGTGGAGATCTGAAGGTCCACAACCCAAAAGACAAAATGTTATTATTTTGAAACAGTGATGGGTAATTTCAGAGAGAGGTTGGAGAATGGTCTTAGGCGAAAAGAGACAAAAGGGGTGACAATTTAGAGTACAGTTACTCTGAGAACTGTTAAAAATGAATGTTGGGAGCCAAGGAGTAAATATGACAAGCACTTGTTACTATGATGCATCATTTTCCTGCCTGTTTTTTCTTATGTGTCTATCCTAAATCTTTGAGGAGTAGACTCAAACAGCTAAGACAAACAAAAGCTGCCCTGTGGCATAGCAGTGATAAAAAAGCCAACGAACAATGGTTGCGCTACCAAGTAAGCATCGGGATTAATTGACATTGCCAGCAATCTATGAAATCCCCTTCAAAGGCTGCCTTTAAAATCCGAGCAAGAGCCATGGCTTCAGCCAGAGAGAACAGACAGAAATAATAACTAAAAAAACCAATAATAAGGAAAAGAAAGAAGAAAGAGACCTCTGCTTAATAATTAAAAAAAACGGCAAGCTCCTGGGCAGAGGCTGATATGAAATGTGAACATCACAGGGAGGTGTCTGCTCCAGTCTCCCCAATAACACTCCAGCACTGCTTCATTAAAACGAAGGCTGGATTCGGCGCCGACGGTTCTCAGAGAAATGAGTGCAGGCGGGGTAGACATAGCCTGAGTTGATCAGGAGAGTACGAAACTCGAACAGTCGTTTGATCGGAACCCGCCACTCCTTCCCCCTGACTCCACATCAATTCTTTAAAACCTTACGAGCCCATGGAAGTATTAGATTGAGGTGTGACGGCGGGTCGGTGTGCACTTGTGCATCCGAAATACGTGAGAGGCAACTTTCATCAGAGCTTTCAGCCATGAAGGATGGACCTCTCTGCCAAATGTGGTGCGTCTATAGGGCAGAGTGGAAAATATATCTTGATGAAAAATTGCCAGTGAAGCCTCAGACCGACTCAGGTCTTCATTTTAACTTGATTTGTTCTTCCTTGCTTTTGTTGGTCGGAAACATATCCCATAAAGGGATAAAAATCGCTTCATTCCTTAGCGTTGTTGGAGTCTTTGATTTTTGTGACATTCGGAGGCTAATAGCAACACGAATGCCACGCTGCATGAAAAACTTAGACATAATGAGCATGTTATGCCCTTATTAACTCATTCACTGCCAGACGATGTGCAAAAATGAGTCCACTCCAGTGCCAAGGTTTTTGTCATTTTCACTTAAATAGCAGAACCCGCAGAATATTGAGTTTTAGGACTACCGAAACATTCAATTCAGTGTAAAAAACTCTCTTCTTTCATCAGGAAAAAAATAGCTAATTCCTAAATTATATGGGTCTGCAGTTGTCGGAGCTTGAAATGGGGGCGGCTGTACAAAACACAATACATACATATTGATTTATAAAGCGCTTTAACAACAGCTGAAGCTGTAACAAAGTGATAACATGGACAAAAAAAAACAATGCTGCCCCCTCATGGGAGAGAAAAACATTGCCATAGATATGATCAGCGCTTTATCTGCACCCTCCGCAAGAAAAAAAAACAGACAAACAAATTCGGGAATGGTCCATTATGTCATGTTTTCAATTCCTGAATAAATTCGGCAAATGGCAGTGAATGAGTTAATGAAAAGTTAGCGTTGAAAATTTGTTTTGGGGTTTTCTGAGATTTCATAGACGCGGTCTACCGGATACGAAATGATGAGAGACGCTGGAGGTGCACATAAACACATAAGCTCTTTGGCACGAGCAGAATTCAGGCTAGCTTTGAAAATGAATGAGTCCCCTGAAACCCTTTTCAAAGCGGGCAAGATTAAGCTTAACTTCGGCCCGCGTGCAAAAGTTCAGCAGACAAAGTTACAAGAAAACGCTGCCTGCGATAACGTATTTGTCCCCTATGTAACAAAAAAAAAGATGAAAGTATTTCTATTCCTAAATGTTTTTATTACACTACCTCCTCCTTGGGGCAAAATTTCCGCCTGATTTATTATTGGGAGAGCATGTTAGGGACAAAAAAGATGGCTTTCCCAATGGGTAACAACTGGTATTGCACAGTCAGACGTTGAAACATTATTTCATTTCCTCTCCCAGATGCCCAAAGTTTTTATTTTTTTATGTATTTATATTTTGTTAAGCAATTCTCATTATTTTCTCACTTCCAAATGCTTAAAAGGCAACAGCGCATGCATGTTCCTGTCACCAATAAACCAAAAGCTGCAAGTTATTTATTCATGAAAAGTGACAGCCGAATGGGAACATCTGCACAGCAAATACTTTGGCAGATCAGCCAAGGCATTGTTGTTGCCGCTCCACTGACTGAACCGTAAGTTCAACGTGACAGCGATGGAAAGTGAGAACATGAATGAAGACTTCTGTTCTCCACTTAGCAGCGCCACACAAGTTAAAGGACAACCGACAGCATTTTTTCGTTTCCTAACTGACATCAGAAAAACGTTTTATAGCATCTAAAATGCACAAAACATTCAGCATGATATTTTTAGTCAAATGCAAAACACCAATAAAAATGACAAAGTGTCTAAAAAGTACTTCAATTTGAAACCGGAAGTGGCCAGTTTCAGAAGGTGCCGCCCCCTTGTTCGTGGCGTCACCCCAAGACGTCTTGCCTTGCTCGAGAATCAAAACAATGGCTTCAGATTCGGAGAAGATGCTTTGTTGTTACCCATCCAGTTATGAATATGATTCAAATAGTTCTGAAGAGGAAAGCATACATGTTTGCAATCGATTAAATAATTTATTCCGTGTCATTTTGAGGCATCAGGGGTAGGAAATGTTGCACCCAAAAAAGGCAGAAAATGGCGAAAAAGCCGAGTAAGGAATTAATCAGCCCGTCTCCACAGGCTGATTAATTCCTTACATGGAGCTTTGTCGTCCTCTTCTGCCTCTTTTTGGTCCTACATGACGTTTTCAGACCAAAGTACAGCAAAATGCATTGACGCGATGGAAGGACTGCTACAATGTGCCCTTTTTTCGGTCAGGGGTGTTCCTTCAGTGACGTCACGTACAGACTCATCACCAACTCAAAAACAAGACCTCCGGAATATTCAGCGCGAGTCTTAAAACGTAAAATATAGCTATATGCGGTGGAAAATACGCTCAGTAGAAGTCATTTGAAGCCATTTTACAAAATATGGACACAATTTGTCCGGAGACGTTGGTTGTCCTTTAACACTCTTTACTTTTGTTCTTTCTCAGAAGTGGTTTTTGCCTGGTGTTTTGTAAAGAACTGATCCGAGGATGTTCGCTATTAGCTGTTTTTAACAGTCTTTTGAAAATGTCATTTTTTATGGGCGATTCACATTTACGTAAAACTATCGGAACAACTCATGGCCCATTGAGACAAGACTTGGGAAATGACAGCCCAACATAATAGGAAAGTGGCAACTCTTGCAAACAAAGTTTGATAAACGTACAAACCAGGCAAGTGGGGATGGTGCAGTCCCATTAAACTCATCGTAACATGTTGTTAAATTGCTGAGGGAATATTTAGGTAAGCGCCGCTCAATTCATGCATAGGTAATTGGAGTCCAACCTCAACCCTGAGGGGCTCAGGTGCAATTCGATCAGTTCCTGTTCGGATTATGCAGTCTGTGGAATTAGCTCAGTCCAGGTGACGCTTGTGGTGGCCAACTGGCTGAGGTAAAGACCTTACAAAACCATGCAAGCCAGTATTCACAATCCAAGCATCACCCTGTCTTTTTTTTAACCTTTGATTGAAATCCCTCATCCCCTTTTGTATTAAAAGACATTCATGTCTGATATCAGTGAAGGAAAAGGCTCTATTAACATAAAAGAGAAGACATACCCTATGGGCTGTGTCTGTCGACGACTGTTGAATACTTATGAGGGGCACGGGTGCTTCTCAACTCAGACCACAATGCAGTTTATATGTGACCAAGAAAACGCAATTCTTATCTTTGATTCTGTACTTTAGAGAACAGATTTGTTTTTCTTTTCATTTCTGAACTTTTAGAAAGATTAGCAATCAATGTCATTCATGCCATTACAAACAAAGAGTCGACACAATGTGTGGACAGAAGAAAAGAGCAAAAGTGCAATCCAATTAAACCAAATTGGCAAATGTGTAACTTGGCTTGATTTCATCACAGCCTCAAGTGACTTGTGGCACCCCGCAGACCTAAATAATCTCGACAATTTATGCTTGCGGAGAATGGCCCGGAGATCATGTTAAGTGGACTGGCAGGCTGCCTGCTGTCAATCCGCTTCCACGCCGCACTTCCTCAAATTAACTTGATTAGGAAAAACTGCACTCAAGCTCAGCGAATTACTTGGGAGTCAAACCCTCAAGGGATTACTCTTGCGTATCAAACACAAATCATGATTTAACATTGGCCATCTTCGAGAGGCTATGGCGTTATATGTGCCACGAGCATTCCAGGGCAAACTTGCATGAAAATTAATTTTTTCAGTACATTTAGGGATCAATCTGGTTCTTCAAATGGAATGGTAAAATATCGAATTTGGGTTCGACTCGGGGTGTGTGATGCAACTCGCAGACCAGGGTGAAATCAGTACTTGATAAAATATATAAATACCTTAACTTTGATTGAGTTCACGAATACCTCGTGTATGACGCAATATTTCTTTATGTCATGACATATATGCCCAAAAGAATTGAGAAAAGTGGGCCAAAATATGAGTCTGTCAGGTCTGTCTGTTTTGTTTTGAGCCTCAGCTGTCATGAAGGGTGTTTCCCTTCAGCATGCACACCTGTTCAATGTTTACCAATTAACCCCGCCATGGATTTAAGGACTATCAAATTACCTTGTTCCTTGTTGGATGACTGACCTTGCTCGCGGTTGGGCTTCACATGATATACTCTTGGTTGTGTTTTTCTTGGTAAAAAGAGTCATACATTTCAAGTTTAAATTTCAAATTTAATTACTTTCAAGCCCATTTTTAATATCTGGAGTAGTATGTATTTATGTATTTATGTATTCAGGTATTTTTTAATTGTTAATTGTTTGTAATTTTTATTTTTATTTATTTATTTTTTTATATTTCCATTGTTTTATTTTTCAATGTATTTATTTATGTTTTAATCTTTCAATGTTTTTTATTTATTTTTTAATTTTCCATTTTATTAATAAAAAGTTCTTATTTTTCGATGTACGTTTTATTTTTTCAATATTTCATTTTATTTATTGTTCCTTTTTTATTTTTCAATTTTTTTATTTCTTTATTTTCCAATTTTTATTTTTCTAATTTTCAATTTTTCAAAATTTATTTTCAATTTTTTTACTTTTCAATTTTTTATTTTTCAAGTATTTATTTTTCAATGTCTTATTTGCATTTATTTATTTATTTATTTATTTATTTATTTTCAGCTTGAAGTTATTCACAATGAATTGGTCAGACGGGAGAAAGCGCAGCTCCAAATGTCAATGAAGGCATGTCTTTGACACACGGAGGCATGCTGCAAACCCAAATATCCTTTCATCAAGCTCCGGGCGCTACAGACATGAGCCAAAAAAAGCACATTAGGCAGAGTACACTGCGCACAGGTACAATGACACGTCAGGGACGCACTGAGCCATTTGGATTGTTAATGCCCAGTACGCTGAAGGGACATGGCCCACTTACTGGATCGTTCTTGCCAAATTCACACACTTATCATCTTCCATATTAGCAGACTGATGATGAAAAATATTGAGAGGAGCTATTAATAGACTATCGGGAATTAAAAAAAGGCAAAACGTCTGCCAGTTTTGCATAGGATGAAGACAAGATAGGAACAGATGTGAACTCATCCATAAACTCCTGAGCAATTAAAATTCTGCAACCCTTTGTAGAACATCCTTCCATCCAGCCATTTTCTGATTAGCTTTATCCTCACAGAGGCCCCGGGGCGTGCTGGAGCTTATCCCAGCTGTCTTTGGTCAGTAGGCGAAGGCCACCCTGAACAGGAAGCCAGCTAATCGTAGGCCACACAAAGGTGAATATGCATCTGCGCTAATCACACATAAGACGATTTAGAATGTTCAATCAAAAAAACTACAAAGGCAAAATACACGCAAACTCCATACGTGAAGGGGTAAAACCCATGATCTCTGCACTGTAAGGTCGATCTTCTAACCACTGTTTCACCGAGCCGCTATGTCATCCTATATGAAACATCGCTAGGAACGTTGAAATGAAACTGAACAAAATTTCCGACCACACTGACATTGTGATATACTGACGGACAAAGAAAAAATGAATAAAGGACCCCAGAGAATATCTAGACTAGTAAGTGGACATCCACAAACACATGAATAAGTGTGACAATCAATCATTGTCTACTTTTTCAAATCAAGCTGTTTGTATCTTACCATAGGGGGGAAAACATCATTGCATTACCGCAGACTAGAATTAATCTTTGTGTTCCGCGCAGGGAAATGACTAACGATGCCATCTGGGAAGATTTACAATCCGTTATCCATAAATTAACCACAATAGATATGTCTCCCGTTCTAATGAGAGTAACGGGAATGGAGGTTGAGGCGCTTTAATCAATGGCACTTGGCTTGGGGAATTATTGAACTGCACTGTGGCAAAAAGCTCAACATGGAACATAATCGTTTCAACGAGACGAATCATCGTAACGTCGAAGGAGGTGTTAGGAAGGTCGCTACGAATGCTGAACTATGTTGGAGAACACATTTTCCAATAAGCTGATATTCTCAGACTTGGAGCAAAGTGGTTCTTGGAACAAATTACTGAAACGGATGTACTATGTGGGCGCTGGACACGTCTGGGCAGTAGGGATATATATAGGGCCGAAACTACCAGTAAGACTTTAGTTTGCTGACGAAGCTTCTTGGATAACAAGCGAAACGTCCGACACCTTCAAAGAAGTACAGATGACGGCTGAAGAAACCTTTTCATCGAAGGACCATTCCTGTACGACTGAGAGCTTACACAGATGAAATTTTATCAACACTTGCTAAAATTAGAGTAGTTGATGTTGGTTTTGACGCAACCCTTCCATTGAACGTCATTTTGTCTATTTCATCACATGTCTGTTTTTAACCTTAATGTCTTTAATTAAAAACTGTCAGTTCACACAGTAAGTTCACACATTCCACACAGGAAGGCCCAAACTAGATTATAACCTTGCATCTCTGTATTAAGAGGCAGAAATGCTTACCGGTTGCTCACCGTGTTGCCTATGGTAAAATATCACAATCGAAATGATTCAAGGGATTCAGACATTATTATGAATTAAATTATTTCATGAACATTTACAAGTGTTGACTGAGATACTTGACTGACAAGCAGGGATCAAACACACAAAGACAAACGCTACCTCTTGACATGAAACTGATGCCTGGAGGCAGTGATTGTGTTTGCCCACCAGGCTGACATTTTCTGACAGAGCCGCAGAACTGCCAAAATCGAGCATCACAGAGAAAACCTCACACTATGTCATGTTGTCGGAGCTCTTTCGGTTATGGATTGAGCGCACATGCACACGAGGATCTTGAGTCGTTTACAAGGCTGCTAATCTCCACAGTGTTTCTTTTAAAGGACAACCGACATCTCCGGACAAGCTGTGTCCATAATTTGTAAAATGGCTACAAATGACTTCTACTGAGCATATTTTACAAAGATTCCTGCCATGACACCACGAACAAGGGGGCAAGACCTTCTGAAACTGGTCACTTCCGGTTTCAAATTGAAGTACTTTTTCGACACTTTAAGTCATTTTTATTGGTGTTTTGCATTTAACTAAAAATATCATACTGCATGTTTTGGGTATTTTAGATGCTGTAAAACGCTTTCCTGATGTCAGTTAGGAAAAAAAAGTGACGTCGGTTGTCCTTTAAAGATGGTGACTAACCTAATCCGCTTTCAGTTCTACCAAGACACTGACAAAAAATGAATCAAATAGTGCAAGTGTATCTTGTGAGAAACTGTGCAAACCACCGGCGTGACTAAGCTAACTGTCTCGGAGGGCTGCTCCGTTTTTCTCCTTTGATGTTTAATTAAAAAACGGAATCAAGCTTTGACGTTTGTGCTGTACTGTTTGAATAATATGCAAATTTCAATAAGAATGTATTAAGAGTGTGCGCACAGACACACAGACACACACACACACACACACACACACACACACACACACACACACACACGCACACACACACACACACACACACACACACACACAAACTGGCTGTATGATGCGTTTGGGAAGAAGAGATATTGTGAAGGAAGTCGAATAACGAGACAAAAATGTGGGTGGAGTTGTTAGAAGGCACAAAACAAAACACATCAGTGTTGGCACTGTCAAATGTTTCATTAATACTAAGCACAGGCAGGCAAGTCATTGTAATGAAGGACGTCACCTGGTTTGGTATTTGGTTATGGTCTAAAGACAAAATTAAAGTACAGTCAAGTCTAAAGAGTTGGAAAAAATAGGAAACAAAAAAATGGTGTCAGTTGTCCTTTAAATAAAGTCATCGAAAAGAAACTCATTATGGAAGTAACCAAGATTGAGAAAATTATACAGTAAAAAAAAAATATTGCTTTTGTGATAAGTGGCTTTCCCAGATTACACAGCAAACTACTGTAAAGTGAATTTATATCATGGTTGTCCCTTTAATTGAATGCCAAATTAAATATATGTCTGAAAAAAATGCCATTGCTGTGTTGTGCTGACATTGTTAACATGAATATTAGTCATTTTTATATTTCAAACCATTGTTTGAGGTCAATAAAGTACAAGTTCTGTTTATCTGTGGACAGCTTATCGTGTGATCAGGTTGCACGGTGCATGGAATGACAAATTGTATAATTTTTCAGAGCGGCGTACCGAACTAAACTGTGTAATTCAAAATATTTGAGAAAATGACAAATACAGTAAAGTCTCGTTATATCGATATTCAAGGGAGTCCGAAAAAATATCGATATAACCAGGACTATCGATATATCCAACCCTGTTTGCATGTAATTTTCTCCGTGCGTGCATAGAAATAGTATCGATATAACCGGGACTATCGATATATCCGATATCGATATAACGAGACTTTACTGTATGTTTAAAAAATCCTCTCATTTAGTTCCTCAGCTGATAACTCCTTTTGACATTTTATCAACAGCTAAACTCAGTTTTGTTAAATCCTTTGTTGCACTGTGTTGTGTCGTCTTTGAATGAAAAGGGAATTTACATGAATTTATTTAAAGTTGAAGGAGGATCTATCCATCAAACAATTGTGATGGGATTTCATATTCAAAGGTCTGTAGCCGCAAGGCTTTTTAATCAATATTTTGAAAGAAAGACAATTTTTTTGTGCTCGATATCAAGCCAAACAAAAAAGAAAGACTTGGGTGTGTCACTTTGGGAATTTAACAGAAAAAAAAGTAGGCAGACTTCTCCAACCTCGTGGTTCATAACAGTGCAGTAAGAGTGAAACAAAGAGACTAGAAGAAGAGCAGCGGTACAAGACCCCTCCTGTTGGATCCGCTCGGCGCAAAGCGGAAGGTTTCACCCCCACCCAGCATCCTTCTGATGAGGTCGCCCATTGAGTGACCCCACTTTCCACCTGTCGCCAGACAGCCAGGAAGACACAGCCAACATGGACAAAGACGGACAGACAGACAAGACTGACTGAGGCACTGAAACAAGAAAGAACAGCTTTTTTTTAAGACAACACGCAAGACAAGGAGACAAAAACAGATTGAGGCAGAGGTGGACGAACGAAACATGCGGGTGTCATTGGAAATGGAGGGATGAGCTTTGAGGATGAAAAGGTGAGGTGAAGGCACAGGCTGGAGTGGCCCCTTCCCATTCAAAGAGCATCATTGAACCATTTCAGACATTTTTGACTTGACGACGTTAAAAGAGGAAAACAGAAGGAGGGAAGGTGGGGAGAAGATAAAAAGACCCCTCGTCTTCCTCCCTTCGGTTCACTCACCACAGGGCCCGGCATGCTTGATGGGGATGAGGATTTTGCCCAGGCACTCGGCCTTGCGGCGCATGCAGTCGTTGGTGTACGTGCGGCCGTCTTTGCCGCAGACGGGCCTGTAGGTCCCGTCGCACTCGATGGGATCGCACGAGCAGCGAGTATTCAGCTGCTCGACTTGACACACGGCGTTGAAGTGGCATTCCTCCTTACATTCCTCTGCAACAGGGAAACACAAATAAACCCATAGGCCAAAGTCATGAATCTGACTAAATGCAGACTGGTTATGCGGCGAGCAATGGTGATGGCTGCACAGCCGAGATGTATTGTGCATATACGTTTTATTCAAAACCCGCAGAGATGTTTATTTTTTCTAACATTAGATACGAACTCAAAATATGGTTTCATTCATTTATTTATTTATTATTTATTTATTTATTTATGTATTTATTTATATTAGAAAACCGACGCCTCCGTTGTGTCCATAATTTGTAAAATCACTTCAAATGACTTCTACTGAGCAGAAATTCTTCTGAAAAATGAAGAAAAAGGTGAACTGGTTGCGTCAAATGGCAAGTTTAGCGGCAAAGTGAGAAAATCCAATTTGAGGCCTATGTTCTCGCAGCGCTCGCAAGGCCTCAACATTATTTCATTGCTGATCGCTGGATCAAATTTGTACAGCAATCCAATTCCTCTCCCCACTTTCTTTAAAAGCATGTCTTGCCACACTTAATGACATTGCTCCTCAATCTGAGTGAGAGTGCTCCGAGGATGTGCAAGAGCATGTCGAAATGGCCATTCTGATTAGTTACCAACTTGTAATTTCCTAATGGATATGATTTCATGGATTGGTTTTTCAAATTGAATTGTTCGTTCATTTGAAATGTGCCAAACAAAAAGGGGTGAAAGAAAGGCATAAGTCAGCACACACAATTATGACATGGAACTTTTGTTTTTGATTGTATGAACACCAAATAACTTTTCAATGAAAAACCAAACAAACAGCATGCTACTAGCATATTACGCTTTCCGTAATATTTCCATGTTATCTGGGATTGAATGTTTCAGTGTTCTGTGCTTCTTAACACTTGAGACAGAATTTCTTTGTCTGTTCTTGATGATCGACACATTACAATCTGCCCACTCGGCTGCCCTGAATCGACATTGCTGTTCTTTACTCGCTGTGTTCTCTGATTAAAACACAGCGAGTTAACTGGTCTTCTTCTGGCAAACGGTACCAATTGACAGTAATTTCTTCACGACGGTTTCCTCCTCTTGTCCCACTCACACAGATTGTCAGCCTGAAGGCACTTATCAGGCTGGAGAAGACTACGGTTAGGATGCTAGTGACCCAAAGACCTTAGAATCATTCATCTCTATACAGCTGAGAGGGGTTCGATTGGGGTGAGGTCTTCGCACCACCTCATCACACTGCTGTGAATGGTGGCCCAGTAGTCAGGTGGTTAGCGGAATGACCTCACAGTGCAGAGGTACCGGGTTCAATTCCAGCTACAGTCTTCCTGTGCGGAGTTTTCATATTCTCCCCATGTTCGCCAGGTACTCCGGTTTCCTCCCACGTTCCAAAAGCATTCATTACAGGTTTATTGTACACTCTAAACCAGTGGTTCTTAATCTTGTAGGAGGCACAGAACCACACCAGCTCCATATGCTCATTCACCAAACCCTTCTGTCAATGACTGTGCACACTGACTGCAGACGAGACTGAGAGGTTGACCTCTGCGTTGGAGGATCCACCAAACCCCTGAGACCGACTCACCGAACCCCTCGGGTTCGATCGAACCCAGTTTAGGAATGACTGCTCTAAACCAAGTGCAAATGGTTTTTAGTACTGTATGTCCTGCAATCGGCTGGCAATTAGTTCAGTGTACCGCGCCTACTGCCCAAAAACAGCCGGGATAGGCTTCAGTACCCTCCGTGACCCTTGAGGATGAAGCGTATCAGAAAATGGATGATGGATGGATGGAGCTGTGAATGTCTGTGCACATGACATTGGATTGGATGAAGAAAACGTGTGGAAGGTGAAGTTGGAACTTACCCCGCGCCCTGCATCGTCCCACGTGTATCTTCCTGAGTTTGACGCCTTTCTGCAGGCCCGTTGCTATCATGGCGCACTCGCTAGTGTAGGTTTCTCCATCACTGGCACACAACGGCTCGCTAGCTGGGGGGCATGACTCGGGCAAGCCGAAGACGAGCGGCTGGCGGGTGATAGCCTCGACCCGGCACATTGTGTTGAAACTGTTTTCACTGTCTTTACAGGGGTCTGTGGAGACAACACACATGTTAATTAAACGCTGCAACATAGCGAGAAGAAGCACATGCGCTAAAGTACATGTCAAATATTGCACATTCCACAAAGATGAGGGAAAAAATGCTGTTACCTGGTACAACCATGAATATATAATCACATAATTGATATCATGTTTTAATGAACATTTTATTTTATATTGTCAGCTGTTAATGTCATGATCATCATATAACTTCATCCTTCTGAAATTGGTATGGTATGTCCATTGGGTCTAATGAAGGAACCCTGAATACATGATCTTAACTCATTCACTGCCATTACCGAGTTTATTCTGGTTCGTTTTTTTTTTTTCGTGCAGAGGCGGTGATGATAAAGTGCTAGTCAGACCACTGCCGATGGTTTCCCCTCCCACAATGGGGTAGCATTGACCTTTAGTACAGCTGCCCCCATTTCAAGCTCAGATAACTCCAGACCCATATAACTAGTAAATTAACTTTTTGTTTCTATTTTTACCTTGACTTGAATGTTTATGTAGTCTTAAAAGTTAATATTGTGTGGGTCCTGCAATTTGAGTGAAAAATGACAAAAACCCTGGCACTGGAATGCACACATTTTTGCACATCGTCTGGCAGTGAATGAGTTAATGTGTGTAATAACGACTGGAGGCATGTAGCATTAAAAAAAGGGTCTAGTTATTTAGTATTTCAGTTAAATCATCTAAAAGAGAGTGGCAATGAAAAAAAATCAAGTTTTAAACAAATCACAATGGGTCATCCGAGTCTTCAACATGGCAATTTTATGATTTTATGGTGATGATGATCAGTAACTTTAATCTACCAACTGTAACACCAAGATGACTGTGAGAGGAGAAAGGTGGAGGTCAGTCGAAGAAAGTGGAGCGCGGAACAAAACACGTTCATGACCGCTGCTCTACGCAAAACTAAATTTTACATTATCTTTAGCCTAGCAACCGAGAACACCTCCGAGTGAGTTCTTGATCAGAAAAGCGATAAAGAATAAGATAAAGAGTCAGTCAGTTTGATTCACTCCCCATTGCTGCTCTTTCGTTGCAGGCCATCCTGTTTGGCCTTATCAGCCCCGGATCATAATGGGATTGGTTTGTGGATGAGCAAAAGGACGTTGTTGCGCATCGAAACAAGACTCCGGGCTTTATCCTGCTCGACACATTTTTACAATGAGCCGAGACAAAGGATTTATGTTGCCGTGTGACATTAGAACGCAGCCGTGCTTCGCACAAGATATATCGAGTTCACTCGGTTGTATAACCCAGGAAAGCCACACGCACACGAGAGTGAAAGTAACGACGATAAGCAACCCCTATCGGGGTAATTTACTGTGTTTGAAAAATAAAGAAATTGTACAGATGACAGCGTTATGATCCACAAAAACGGCCTGAAATGCTGCATTGCACTGTCAATGGTGGTTGATATTTGAAGAAAAACAATGCAATTCAAAGTGTCCTTTCAAAGCCCCGCCGCCCCCCCAAAAAATAAAATAAAAACAATCAATAGCACTGCAGCCTCCGAATTGCTGCACTCGTGACATGGCGGTACTCTCCGACATGAACAACGAAGATACGTCATCCCATATTTTTCAAGAGATTATTGCTTTGAAAATAAACATCAGGTGCTTTCGTTTTCGTTTTTGGAATTATTTTTACAATAATTTTTTTCTTCCCCAAATGAGATTGTTTAATATTATTGTATTTTGTATGTGTAGACCACAATGTATGCAAAAGGTGTAGCTAGCTTGAAGTTCAAACGATCGGAATGAAAGTCAACCTGCCGGGTGCATACGCAAGGTTACTGCTAGCTAGCTTGCACACTGCTCATTAGCTTGCACGCTTGCTTTCTTCTGCTTTGTCATCGTCCCACTGACATTTGCCTGTTTCATCGATGATATAGTTTCATTGGAAATTAGAATCTATCACATTAGAACCTGTTCTCTCCACAAAGGCGAATATTTTGTTTTATCTGGTCATTTTGGTCGGGAAAAAGTCGGAAATCCGCCGATTGGCGGAAAATTATCTTCCCTGATAGGTGCATAAAAACTCATAAAGCACTTGAGAAAAAAAAAATTATGGGATAAATTCTCATTATTTTTGCAAGAAAGGGTACAAATGTGTTGTGTCTGTTATTGAGAGAAAAAAACTGAAGAATCGTTAAAGATAATGAACAGTCAATTCAACGGTGAAGTCAGTTCACTGTCAATTCTGATTATGTGAATACACATTTTCAATACATTTTATATGGAATAAATCCCACCACAAGGTTTGTTTATCCATATATACAGTAAAGTCTCGTTATATCGATATCGGATATATCGATAGTCCCGGTTATATCGATATTTTTTCGGACTCCCTTGAATATCGATATAACGAGACTTTACTGTATATATATATATATATATATATATATGAATGCATGCATGTATGTATGTACGTATATATTCAACAAGCGATTGATGGTTTATCATACACCACTCTCGCATAAATGTGCAGAATGGACAGCAACCGATAAGTGGTTCCCATGTGATTTTTGGCAGCAATATGAATCAGAATCAGAATCAGAATCAGAATCAGAATCATCTTTATTGCCAAGTATGTAGGACACACAAGGAATTTGTTTCCGGTAGAACACGCTGCACTAGTATCGTTGACAAGCAAGAATGACAGCGGGGTCTGTCTTGTTAGAGTCAGAAGACTGTTTTCAACCATGACAATGCCGAGGCTTGTGAAGACAACAAAACAGGTCTTTTATCTCATTCGCGGTGGTGCCTCTGCATAACGCAGCGCCTCACTGCCAGCCAGGCCATTACTTGAGAGCAACACCATTACCTCCCATTATGTGAGAAGAACAGCTTCCAGGTTTCCCGCTCTCCTTCAGCCGAGCAAAGAGGGTAATTACAAAAAGAATGGCCTGCATGCTGCAGAAACTAGCAGCGCGGATAAATCGGGGGAAGCACCACTCCCTGTGGGCCGACTCGGGTTGGATTTATGCAGCCAACCTTCTGTCTGCAGACCTGCATATCCATCTCCCTTTGCCCAACACTAGGCTCTGTCTCTGAGCGAGAAACTACCATGCTCTCTTTCCATCTGGCTTTCCACAACAAACCGGGGGAAAAAAAAAGATTGCCTTGGGAGTAAACAACCACTTCAAGATGAAAACAAGTGGGGGGCGGGGGAAGCTGGGCCGTGCAAATTTGACAAGTGCTACTTAGAGGAACAGTTCACACTACAGGATTGCTCGTGTGAGGAAAAAAAACAAACAAACAAGAGGCAGAAATTTTGAGGAGTTGGACCATTTCTTTTATGGTCTTTTATGGATTACTACTTTTAGCATTTCCCCTGTATAAGAAGTGGTGCGTAACCCCAGCCTCTACTGTATGGAGTGCCTTATAATGTGGTGTGCCTTACATTTGCAAAACGTATCTATTTATACAGTGATACCTTGGTTTACGAACGCTTTAGCTCACGAAAAAAAAGTTTATAGCATCTAAAATAAAAATGACTTAAAGTGTCCAAAATCTGCAAACAATTGAGCTGCGAATTGGGCATTTTCAGAAAGTCCCGCCCCCAGTTCGTGACGTCACGCCAAGATGTCGTGCATTGCTGGAGAATCAAAACAATGGCTTCAGATTCGGAGAATATGCTTTCTTGTTACACATCCAGTTATGAATATGATTCAAATAGTTCTGAAGAGGAAAGCATACATGTTTGCAATCGATTAAAGAATTCATTCCGTGCCATTTTGAGGCAACATTGGGGGGAAATGTATCACCAAAAAAGAGGCAGAAAATGGCGACGAAGCTCCGTGTTAGGAATTAATCAGCCCGTTTCCACAGGCTGATAAATTCCTTACATGGAGCTTGTTCGCCCTCTTCTGGCTCTTTTTGGTGCAACTTGACGTTTTCAGACCAAACAAGTACAGCAAAATATATTGACGTGATGGAAGGACTGCTACAATGTGTCCTTTTTTCGGTCAGGGGCGTTCCTTCAGTGACGTCACGTACGGACTCGTCACCAACTCAAAAACAAGACTTCCGGAATATTCAGCACGAGTCTTAAAACGTAAAATAGAAGTCATTTGAAGCCATTTTACAAATTGTGGACACTTGTCGGGAGACGTCGGTTGTCCTTTCAACATACATTCCATCCAAAATATAGCATTGAAGCAACTAACGAACAAATTCACCTTACGAACGACCATCCGGAATATATCTCGTTCGTGAGTTGGGGAGCATCTGTAACTAAAATAAATAAAAGTCTTGGAAGAATGTATATTTTTTGGAAGAATATATATTTAACTAAAATAAATAAAAGTCTTGGTCTTGGTCTTTGGTCATATAAAAACAGTTTGAAAGATCCACAGGAGGGTATGGAATGTGACAAAAATCCCAAATCCCCAAATCTTACCGCATCGACCTTGATGTTGAACTCTGATGTTCTTGTGGTGCTTGCAGGCATACTGATGCAGCTCACACTCGTTGCGGTAGTCCTTTCCATCGCTGCCACACACCGTCTGCTCCAGTCTGCCCTCACAGCCCAGCGGGCACATGCATTTCGCCGACAAGCCGTCAGTGGACTGGACACAGGTGCTGCCGTAGCTGCAGGTCACCTCAGTGCAAGGGTCTTTGAGAACTGAAGGTAGGGAAAAGCATTAGGAGGGGGAGAAAAAGAACAGTGAGTCCAAAAGAGAGTGATTGCCACTCGCACCGCTGACAAACAATTGTACTTGAGGCCACTCGCTCTTAGCGTCACAATGGACTATTTCATAGCATGGAGTCCAAGTGTATTTAAGTGGCGGCTTGTGCGCGTTGGAAAGGCCCGTTGCAGCCATTCAAAATGTCAAGAAGCACTTGACATCCCTCGGAGGGGACGGACTGTCGCGGCTCTGTGTTCTGATTTAAAGCTTTGAATTCCAAACATGCTTTTCTGCCATTCTCCGGCGAGCTTTAATCGCTCTGGCCAAGACGGGACCCATTGAATATTTACCTTGCCACAAATGAGTCCAAGAGCGAGAAGAGAAAAATGAGAAAGGTATTCTCCCAGAGGACTTTGCTTTCAGCCTAATTAAACAGTGTGCCACTTGTCGCCGAGTGATTGACTGGTGCAACTTTTCATTCTGCCGATGCTTTCTGCCGCTAATAGGGGCTGTTCGATGTGCTCAGAAGTTCCACAAAAGGTAACAAAAAGAAAATCGGCATCCCGCAGATGAATGAATATTTATGAACGGCACATTTCACTGCATGCACTCGTATTAAGAGAAAGTTGTCATGATGGAAAGCGCTCCCATTTGCAAAATCTCACAAAATGTGTTTAACTCTAGCTAGTGAATCGCTCCAGTTTGTAACAAATATAGCTGGATCTACTGGTCTCTAACTACAACATTTTCTAGTTAACTCATTAACTGCCACATACATTGGGGAGACTAAAAAAATTCTCAAAAAAAGACTATCAACATCGCAGGGATAATACTAGTGGGCCTCAATCGGCAGTACATATGCACCTAAAAGCTAGTAACCACTCATTTGACAACAACGAGGTTAAAATCTTAGCGAAAGAACATAGATGGTTTGAAAGGGGAGTAAACGAAGCTATTTCATGAAACAGCTAAATTCTTCACTAAACCGATATGGTGGTGTCAGGTTCAATTTGGATCGCTCGTACAACAGACTGCTTAGGCAACATAGGATTAGTTATGCTGATGAGGTGATACCAGGGCAAATAGGACAATCAGTCAGGACAATAGTGGCAATCAGTGGAGCCGCAGGGAGTAATCCTCTGCTCCCCCCAACCTGAGAGCAGAGATCAATCATAGCAGATTCTGGCACCGCCACGTCTGGACATTAGGGATATAAATAGGGGCGAAACTACCAGTAAGACTTTAGTTCGCTGAAGAAGCATCTTGGATAAAAGCGAAACGTCCGACACCTTCAAAGAAGTACAGATAACGGCGGAAAAAACCTTTTCATCGATGCCATATACGGATTTATTCAAGAATTGAAAATATGACGTCAAACTCAATATTTTGTGGGTCCTGGAATTAATGTGACAATGACAAAAACCCTGGCACTGGAGTGGACACATTTTTTGTACATGTCTGGCAGTTAATGAGTTAAGAGATGTCATCCAGGACCAATTCATTTTATATGTAGAGGCATCACTGTATTCTATATTGAAATCAGATGAAACACCCAACATGCTTTGCTGTTATGCATATAAATCCCCCCCCCCCGCGTCCATAAAATGAGGAAGGATGAGTAGTCTTGACCATCTCGCTTAAAAAGAAAAAAAAGTGTGGGGGAGCTTCTTTTTGACAACATGATCCTCTTCTTGCTTTCAGGGTGAAATGACACCACTGTCTTTTTAATAAGCGCCAGAGATGTGGGCAGATATACTTTATGGATATGTAAGAAGAAAGAGCAGCTATGAAGACTGCTCTTAATCAAAGCATATCTCCACTCCTTCTCGCTCACTCAAAACACATTTTCCTTCCCTTTTATTTTATTTTCCAGTCAAAGTCCTTCTGAGGTTTACAGACCATTAAGACTTGCTAATGAACACCTTGGGAAACTTTTTTTGTACTTTTTTACAGACACACACATGCACAGCATACACAATATGTACTGTATAGCATAAACAATATATCCATCCAATCCATCAAACCCACCCACACCCACCTATATATATATATATATATATATACTTGGCAATAAAGGAATTAAATATATTGAAACACAAATCACAAGCTAATGGAAGAAAGTATAGAGGGATGAAATTGAGGGAGCATTTGGATGGAGCAAAATGAGATGATTCTCACCGTCAATTAAAGATATCTATCAGATAGCTATCGCTGGAGAAAATCCAAGCGTGTTTTAAACGGCGACGATAATGACAAAACTGAAGATAAGGAAGCTGACAGATAGACGGATAAGATAACGATGCAGAGCGATGACATTTTAGCACCATTGTGGCAACGCAGCATTTGAAAAGTCAGGACGATTACATGCATTTTTTGATCTGAAAGTTGAAACTTACAAGGCCGCTCTTCTTAATATGCGGCAAAGATGACTCATATTTTTCATACACTTTTTATGTACAATGTATCTTATGTTGATGTTGCATGTTGAAATGTGACCAGAGAGTGTTGCGACCAGATAGGAGGTTACTTTTGTCATGAATTATGTTTATTATTGTTTTGAAAATACCACAGATATCGATATAACGAGACTTTACTGTATTTATGTTATATTTGTAAATATATATATATATTATATGTGGAAATGATTTCATTCATTGAAGGTGAGTCGTATACTCCGGTGCGCCTTATATATGGAAAGGGTTTGAAAATACACTATTCATTGGAGGTACGCCTTATACTCAGGTGCGCCTTATACACCACACAATATTGTAGCTTAATTCTACTGGTATGACAGTTCGCATTTTAAATCTTTGAATTTTTAAAACAATACCGTAATCATATTTTCATACTTTGTACGCTGTTACGATGGTGTGTCATTAATTTTTGATGGAGTTGTCTGAAGATGGTCAGGAAGTTGTTTTGAAATATGAACACAGGAGCAGAGTTCTGAAACGGATTGTGACCCACCATAGAGATTATATTAAGGCATCATACATCAGTGCTACTTTCTGGCAAGTTTGAACATGTTTTGATCCAAAGTAGTTTTTGAGGTGAGGAAAATACACTTCAAAGCTCTTCAAAGCGGTGATACCTTACGATACTGAGTTCCGAGATGACTGATGACAACTGAAAAGAATCAAGAGCAAGGAAAGGTGGATAATGTCTTCTTCAAAAAGTGGGGCAGAGGAGCTTTGGAATATAGGAAGCGATTACTGTGATCCTCTCCCATCTCATTGAAAACTCAGGCAGCCAGGAGGAAGGCGGGTTGGAGTATTTGGGTGGGGATCAGCTCTGCTCTCTCAACCACTGTTTGCCACTGAAAAGTTGATGAATGCTTCATTAAGGGAAAGGAAGTTGTCAGACACATGCTGGTGATCGTTGGCTCCCTGCTGACATGTAATCAACAACAGCCTGTGTGTCTATGTGTGTGCGTGTGTGTGTATATGTGTGTGTACATGTGTTTGTATGACTAATCTTGTGAGATTAGTCAATCTTGCGAGGACCGCCACTTGTGAGGACCATTTTATACCATACGTAGTGAGGACATTTTTTGCTGGTTTTTCATTTTACGGGCTTCTAGAGGGTCTATATATGCATCTGTTAAAGTTTCAGAGAGGTCCTCATAAATTCACCCAAAATGATTTTCTGGTGTGTATTTTCATTTCACTTGGATACCCACTTTTTACTCACCGTGTGTGTTTATCTGTGTGTGTGCGTGTTTAATGACAGGAAATAGTTCATACCACAAAAAGTAAAACCATATTTTAACCAAATTCACTACAGGGGTGAGGACTTTGAATGTAGCCATTCAGAAACCTCACTCCTGCTGTTGTTTCAGTTTCAAGTCCACTTTTTATTCTTTTTAAAGAAGTTGAAGTGGGAAATGGGGTGACATTTGGTGTTCAAATGTAACACCAGTTCGTCTGTAAACTAATTAGCAAAGGTGGTCTTCACTCCTTATCTGGAGTTATCCGGACCTCACAAAACCATTGAAACAGGAATGTGTGTGCGTGCATATGTGTGTGTGTGTGTGTGTGTGTGTGTGTGTGTGTGTGTGTGTGTGTGTGTGTGTGTGTGCGTGTGTGTGTATGCGTGTGTGTGTGTGTGTGTGTGTTTGTGTGTCCGGGTGGAGACTGATTGGCATTGCACGTGTCCTTTAAAGGTGTTTGAGGATGAGTTTTCAATACGCATAAATGTGTTTTTGTGCATGCATGCGAATGAGCGGGCTCCTTCCTGTAGTGCAGGCGTAGAGATGGAAGGGAGAAGATGGGGTGACTGGAGCTGGGGAGGAATGCGGGGATCAGGGGTGGGGGAGGGTGGCGCTAATCAAATGCAATGATGCGATGTGGGAGAACTTCGCAGTGTGAGTACGAATCAAGAACCCGCAACCTTCCAGCAGGAGGAGAAGACGAGAGGAAAGTGGCAACAAAGGTGACAGTGACATGAAGGAAAGGGAGTCTTTTGAAAAACACGGTAAAAAAAAAGAATGAACGTGCACAGATACTCACAGGGGGGAAAAGGAAAATTCTCTGTCTCTGTCTCTCTCTCTCTCCCTCTCTCTCTCCATCTTCATAATAAAAGCTTTGTTAGCCGTACATGTGTTAAAACAAGTTTAGACAACCAACGCGTCCGGACAAGTTGTGTCCATAATTTGTAAAATCACTTCAAATGACTTCTACTGAACTCATTTTACAAAGATTCCACAGCATAAAGCTATATTTTACGTTTTAAGACTCTCACTGAATATTCAGGAAGTCTTGTTTTCGAGTTGATGTCGATGCCTGACGTGACGTCACGTCTGGAACGCCCCTGACCGAGAAAGCGACACACAATGCATTTTGGGTACTTTGTTTGGTCTGAAACCTTCGTGTTGATCCGTGTGGATGGCGAAATTAGAAGGAAAACACATAAATAATGCGATAGTGAATCGTTGTGTGTTGCACCAAGACTACTATTTGATACTGGTTGACACAAATTCCCAGCAGACAAATCAGCCCATTTCCAACGGAGCTTGGGCGCCATCTTGTGCATTTTCTGGGATGCTACAGTGGAGTCCTGACGGCTCTAATTGAAATACTCCTTTAATCGATTGCAAACATTTATGCCTTCCCCTTCAGAACTATTTGAATCATATTCATAACTAGCTGAGTAACAAGAAAGAATCTTCTCCGAATCTGAAGCCATTGTTTTGATTCTAGAGCAAGGCAAAGGCCTCCTGGCGTGATGTCACAAACAAGGGGTGCGGGACCTTCTGAAACTCACAATTTCCGGGGTAATTTTGAAGTAGTTTTGGGTATTTTAGATGCTATAAAACGTTTTTTTTTCTGATGTCAGTTAGGAAACAAAAAATGGTGTCGGTTGTCCTATTTGGGAAATGAAAACAACAGAACTGTATTTTCATCTTTTGAGAAAGTTATTAAAATGACACATATTGGGAGGTTTGAATCGTACTGCTTCGGATTTGAATTTGTGTATATTTTCTTTGGCTCTTATTGAGGGGCTACTTCCTTTGGAATAAGTACCACAAAAAATAATTAAATACATGACCGGATATTAAGATTTAATGATTGCTATATGGGGATAAGATTTTTTTTTAATACAGCCCATTTATTAGACCTCATTACATTGTGCTGGTGGTCTTAATGTTTTGCATGGTTGGAAGACATGAATTTTTAATTATAATTCAAAAACATAATAATTAAAGTTGGAAAAAGTACTGAACTTTTTTTTTCTTGCAAACTGTTTGCTTTTGCTTATAATCTTAAATTTTAGATTTCTGCTATCCATTATCCACGAGATCCAACTCAAAGCACATACAAAAAAGTACAAACGCTGTTTGTTTTGGCATTGTCAGAATCTATTTTTAATTATTATGGGACTTGTTAATTTTTGGTTTCCCTATCATATCAATTATATATTTTTTTCATTTTTATTGTCTAACTCAAGTGTGATTGTCATGCATTTTTTTGCAGTTTAGGACAAATGCCATTTGTGATGACATCAAAATGTATTTTTAGGTATTCATAATACATTTTATTAGTTTTATTCCGAATAACATGTATTGGAACGTGAAGAGACAATTACATAAAAAAGTGAGAATGTGAAGGCAAGGTTTAAATTAAAGCAATTAAGGATGTATTTTATGGCAGCATTCCATCTGTTATAATTTTTATTTGAGAGATGTCGCTATGGAAACAGCGAACCATAGCCCGTTTTCTTTCAGTCAATTTAATCAAATCCGAATGAACTATGGCGGACAAAAGAGACACTCAAATGATGTCAGAGCTTGGGATGAAGCAATGAAAATTAGTGTTAAAGCTGAAGTAGAAAATGTGGAGAAAGGATGTGGAGATATGCGAGCGGTAACAAGACTGAAAGGTGCAGAAAAGAGATAAGGGAAAAAGGGTCAGGGTGCTGTTGAAGAGGACAAACTGAAGAAATAAACAAAATTAATGTGGAAAAAAAGTAAATATAGATGATGACATGAATCCAAAAGAGAGAATAGGGGGAGTCGGCCGAGACGACCAGAAAGCCAAAGGGTTAATATTTCTACATCCTTCTCGACACAAAGCCCACAAGAGGATAATTCTCCATGTTTGATGGTGTTCTTCAACCAGTCCCACTGAACTTTTCTTTATTTATTTGAACTCACTTTACTGGGTTGCCCTTGAGAACGCAGGGCGAACCAGAAAATCCTTTATCATTCATCATTTCTCGAATGCTGCGTACTAGCGTATGTTTCTCCAACTTCATTTCACTCGTAACTTCCACTTTTGAGGGTAAAAGCGTTGCCGGCAACAAGGGTGATATTAAATCTTCTGAGGATTAGGTTTGGGAAATAATTTGGTCAACCTCAACGCATGGGCACGGCGCTATGGAGACCATCGATAATAAGGTACATAAATCTTATGATTACGACTGAAGGGTGGCTTTCCATTTAGATATTTAACACTTTCATAGACCAATAACAACATCCCGTAACCTGATAACTTCATCGGCTGTCCACCGATGTAACAGTGTACCTGAAAGGGCTAAGATGACCCATTGGTAGTGCTGCCAGGAATTAGCCACATATAGTGACAGTACAAAGTCCATCCATCATTCCATCCATCCATCCATCCATCCATCCATCCATCCATCCATCCATCCATCCATCCATCCATGTTCTAACCCGCTTCTCCTCACAATGGTGTCCTGAAGCCTATTTCAGCTGTTATCAGGTAGTCAGTGAGGTACACCCTGAACCGGTGCTTGTTAATCACAGTACAACATAAACGAACAATCATACACGTTTCTGGAAATGTGAGAGGGAGCCAGAATCCCCGCGAAAAAGCCACACAGGCTCGGGGGGAACGTGCCAATTCTAAACAGTAAGTCCACAGCCGGAATCAAACCCTGCACCTTTGCACTGTGAGCTCAGTGTACTAACCAATCATCCAAAGACTTTGCAAACCATTAATGCACACTTATGACCATCACTATAATAACCCCATTCCAAGTCATTGAACATAAAATATGCTCCATATGAATGCTTTATAGTGCACTGGAACGGCATAACTCCAAGAAATACACCGGCAGTTGCCGTGTTTACTTTGCTTCCATGCTGGTACGAATGCAGAGAGTTGCCGTGTCTCACTGCGGTTTGCATTGCGTTGAGTGCATGCTTGTATAGGGGACCTCAAACAAGGATGTATATTTAATCTGTGAGTGTGTGCCCGCATAAGGGTGCATATGGGAAGGACTGCTGCATTCATAACACACATACCGCATCGCAGTGTTAGTCTGGCCAAGATCTGGTGATGAATACTAAGCACAAATACATAAATATATAAATTAATTAATAAACCACCTTGGGGAAATGACAGCAGGGAAATTGAGTTGCATACTATGACCCCGTGCTCTCTTTGTGTTCGTGTGAGCGTGCGTAAATGTGTTAAATAATCCCCCACGAGAGATTTGATTAGTCTTTGTTTTTGTATGTCTGGGCAATTGTGCGATGCACGTTACTGCTTATGACAGCATCAGCAAGACACGAGGAGTTGGTATCTTTCAGAGGCAAAGGAGGAGGAAGGCAGCGAAGAAAATTGATTGGAGGGACTGAGTGCTAATCTGCATGTGTAATTTCGGCTATCAAGATTTTTCTGGAGTTTTGCTCACAATCACGTAGCAGTATACTGACTGACCTTTTGGAGACCTTTTGCCATGGTGGGGATTTTAAAAGTTTCTAATATATGCAAACATTACTTTTAAGTCATTCACTGCGGAAATGTGTAAAAATGTGTCCACTCCAGTGCCGGGGTTTTTGTCAATGTCACTCGAATTCCACGACCCACAGAATATTGAGTTTTAGGACTATATAAACATTAAATGCAGCGTAAGAAACCTTGGACTCACTTCAATAAATCATGTTAAAATCTGGCGACCAGTTCTGGGGTTAGTCCGTTTTTCGCCCGAAATCAGCTGCGATAGGCTACAGCAACCATCATCCACTGTTTTTTGAGTGATGGATCTATAACTCAGTGAGTGTAAAACGCATGAATTCTAAGCCCCCTCCACACACAAACACACACACAAAATCCCAATGCCATTTTCAGCCAAATTCATCCCCATGCACCTTCTGCACTGCCTGCTGTGCTTACACAAAGCAAAAATAAGAACGAACGAAAGTCCCTGTTCCACAACAGTGACTACACAAGATGACTTCTCCAGCAATTCCAGTTCTCTCTCTGGAACACCGAGTTACAGCCGACGCGGTCTGGGAAGGGGTTGTGTTGTATATTCCTGCCAGCCAGAGAAGCCCTTTTTTTCCTCCATACTGTAGTGAGGCTACTGAATGTTAACCCCATGTTAAACAATTAATAAGGTTGACTGCAAGCAGGTGTTCATTTACAACGGGATGTTAAAAAAACACACAAGCAACATTAAAGGACAACCGACGCCTCCGGAAAAGTTCTGTCCATAATTTGTAAATTCCAAATTCCAAGCAGAAAAATCAACCCATTTCCAACGGAGCTCTGGCGCCATCTTCTGCATTTTCTGGGACGCTACACATCAGTCTTGATGCCTCAAAATGATCCAGAAGACATTCTTTAATTCCTATCACGGAGCTTGGTCGCCATTTTCTGCCTCTTTTTTGGTGATACATTTCCCCCCAATGTTGCCTCAAAATGTCACGCAATAAATTATTCAATCGATTGCAAACATGTATGCTTTCCTCTTCAGAACTCCTTGAATCATATTCATAACTGGATGCGTAACAAGAAACCATCTTCTCCAAATCTGAAGCCATTGTTTTGATTCTCTAGCAAGGCAAGACGTCTTGGCGTGACGTCACGAACTGGGGGCGGGACTTTCTGTAAATGCCCAATTCGCAGCTCAATTTTTTTGCATATTTAGCACACTTTAAGTCATTTTTATTGGTGTTTTGCATTTGACTAAAAATATCAGCCTGCGTGTTTTGGGTATTTTAGATGCAGTAAAACGTTTTTCTGATGTCAGTTAGGAGACAAAAAAATGGTGTCGGTTGTCCTTTAAATAGAAAAACATTAGGAGCATTGATATTTTTTTTGCCAGCACTCCACTGAATGCTGTTGGCTGATCATTGTTATCAGGTACTTACTAGAAACAGAGCCCCTTCTTTTAATTTCTATCATATCTGAGGCCATTTATCTTTTTACTCACATGACCAAGATATGGAAACGAGACGATTTTAGATAAAGAACAAAATGAAAATAATGAAGAAGATTACCCTGAACGGGTCAGAGCCATTAAGAAGCGGGCGATGCAAATACAGTATGACATGGACAAGTGGGGGCAAGCAGAAGCCCTCATCCCCCCCCCCCAAAAAAAAAAAATATATATATATATATATATATATATATATATATATATATATATATATATATATATATATATATATATATATATATATATATATATATATGTAGCCCTTGGGAGAGGACGAACATGATAAATGTTCTAATAGCCTCTTTGGTGAGATGAGTGCGATGCTCGGTGAATGTGATGATTTGCCCACTTGTCAGCTTAAGGACAGTGTGCAGTCAGAGCGGCTATGTTGCCATGACAGTGATGACAGTGAGCGAGAAAACCAAACACAAGTTGTGAAACACATCTGCCTTTCTAAAGGGTGACACGTGACTGTTTTTTTTTTTACTGTATACGCAGAACGGTTGTCAAAAGTTGACCCACTACAGTAACGTCTCATTATATCGATATCGGTTATATCGATAGTACTGCTTATTGCGATACTATTTTCATTTCTCTGCAAATTTCTAGTCTTTGAGGATATAATTAGTTCCGGTTAGTACAATAATCCGGTTACTACAATGCCTTTTTCCATAATGAGGTCACTTGCCTCCCAATTTAATTAAAAGAAAAGCTAACATAGGAGAAGTATCTATTCACATTCACAATGAAATGTTTTCAAAACCCCACCTGAGTACTTTCAGTTGGGGGCCGTTGAGGCAATGAAATCTGTCCGTTTTCCCTGCGCTCTAATTGCGACCTTTTAAAAAGAAGCATTTTAATCCCTTAGTGAAATTCAGCAAGACAACCATCATCATTATCATCATGAGAATTGCTGTGCTTATTTATAATATTTTCGCGGTGGCCACATGCTGTTGTTGTTCTGCTCCTGCTACACGGGGGACACATGCACAATTGCCTTTTAAGTAGATTTTATTGTTTATTTTTCTCTTTTATTTATGTTCTCTTTTATTTATTTTGAATTGGTGGCTCATCAATCATTGGTCAGCTATTTCATCTCCATCTACAGTGAATGTTTCAGTTTATGGCTGTCTCAATGTTATTTCTAACTTTCCTCTTTCACTTTGTCCTGGCCATTCTTCCCCCCTTTTATCTCCTTCGTTTCCTTTTCGCCTGCGGTGACCACTCACCGACCTTGTTATTAGTAGCAGAATCCAACCTGAAAAATAATCCTACCCTAGGAATAAGCACTGGAACCACACTGGTTGGACCACGTGAGGCCCACAGAACATTATAACGGTTGACTTGGTTGGTTGAGGGTACATGTGGTGTCTCAGCTTTGGTTTTGTCTGCATAGTGGTGAAATCTATTGAAACGTTTGCTTTGTTGGGAAAAGGCCGAACCGCAAAGACGTGCTGGTAGGACAGAGCGCAACGGGGATTCATTAAGATGACAATAACAAGCAATTAAGCGCCACTCAGAGACCTGCGGTGTGGAGGAAATGACAATATGTTCGTAACCATCAAAAATGGCAGTTCTCAATCTATGGTTTTCATAATATTGTAACTTGACTCCCCAAAATTATATGTGATTTAATATGACTGCCGAAATTTTATGTTGAGAATACACATTTTTGCTAACAGGTTTCCCATTGAACAAGCCATTCAGAAATGATGTGGACAGATAGCTTTCTGTTTTTTGTTAAATGCAAAATTTTAGTTTGATTGTTGCTACTTACAGCACGGCCCCTTACGCAGCACCTTGATGCGTCGCTGAGTCTGGCACTGAGCTTTCTCCAGCTCGCATTCGTTGCTGTAGGTGGACGAATCGGAACCACACACTGGTGCCACCAAGGACGGACATTCACTTCTCTTGCAGACGCACTCTGCGTTGGCAGGGTCGTTCGGGTCTCGCTCACACACGGCGCCAAAGCCGCACAACTTCCCTCGGCAACCTGAATAGGAGACAGTTGAGTGGGTCTTAGAAATTATTTGGGACAAATTCATAAAACGAGTGATAGGGCCTTTGCAAAACATAACTATATCCAAAAATCACCTATTGCAAGAAAATACTACACAAAAGATATCTATTCATCCATTTTCCGGGCCGCTTTATCCTCGTTAGGGTCGCGGGGGTTGCTGGAGCCGATCCCAGCCGTCTTCGGGCACAAGACGGGGGACACTGAATTGGTTGCCAGACAATCGCAGAGCACACAGAGCTAAACAACCATTCAAACTCACACTCACACCTAGGGACAATTTAGAGTGTTCAATCAGCCTGCCACACATGTTTTGGGAATGTGGGAGGAAACTGAAGGACCCAGAGAAAACCCGGGTCCCGGAGAAAACCCACGTGGGCCCGGGGAGAACATGCAAACTCCACACAGGGAGGCTGGAGTGGAACCGGCGTGCTAACCACTCGACTACCGGGCGTACTGTGTATATAAATATATACAGTCTATACATATCCAGAATATATACATATATACATTCTTGATGAGTCAAAAACAATTATTCTAACATATTAATGTTGGTGTTGTTAAAAACATTGGAGCCGGTTCAGGATATTCAAGTGAGGTTGGTTGTTAGGTTCTTCAGAAAAAAATGTGCTCTAAAACCATAACACTCTCATTGTTTTATGATTCTGTTACATGTGGTCTGCAGTATGCCAGCAAATAATCTAAAACTTGTTCATAGAAGAAAAACAAAATGTCAAAAGTCTGAAAATTTAAGAATATGGATAATTTTAAGGCCAAATGATTCATTGTCATCAAAAAGAATCGATGAATGATTTGATAACCAACCGGTGGGTGATTCATTGTTGCACCTCAACAATAAATAAATCAGCAGTGACGAGGATCTCCTTGGCAGAGGTAACAAAGCAATTCAAACATGAAGCAATGACAACTGTGTAAATAACAAGTTCGTCCTTAACTTCATGACCAGATATAAAAATGACACACTGCTGCAAACAAAAAGCAAACCGGCAGACTATAACATGTGCATGCGCTTGTACTTCGATGTCATGTGAACATAAAACACCAAGTTAAAAACTAATTGCCCCGTGTAGTGGCAGCTCCAGCTGGTGGCACGACGCACTCACTTTGAGGACTGCATGCCAGCCAGCTGGCGATGTGTCTTTGCAAAAAAATAAACATATTCTCAAAGGTGCCCGGCCTGATCATCACTCACTGGGACCAATTCACACTCTCAAAAGTCTACAAAGACAAAAAAATGAAACATGCACACAGATAGCTACTTCTTATCAGTGGCTCACAGGCCGATACTCCAAGCACTCTGGCATGTGCATTTGGACCGACCACTAGGTTTTGCTGAAGTAGATTGACGGTTTGATACACATCGCACACCCTCACAAACACGGGCCATCTGTGTGGAAACAGTCCACCTTCTTCCCCCAAGGCAACTTATTCTATTTTTGTGTGTGCGTTAACTCAAAATGTGACAAATAGTGGCGAATACATCGACTCATTTAGCGCCGATGAACTGTCAACCAAGTTAGCATTGAGCATTAGCTAGCGGTCACTGGCCATTGACTAGCGAATACATTTCTACTTGTTAGAGCAAACATCTTTTCCAGGTGTTGTGGCTCATCCATTAAGCATGATGGCTCGATGGTCCCTTAGGTATCGACAGAATACATTGTGAAAGAGAAGGAATAGCACTGTTGTGATTGAAACACGACATACTTGTGGAAAGATGTTGGAAATTTAACGCCATGCCTATCGCTTGGGCTGATTCACTATATCCCAAACTTAAAAAAAATAACTTTTATGGTGTCAGAGGGACATTTGAAGAATGACGACTACAGAGTGTGTGTACATATCCTTCTAAACACATTGGTGCACCTGAGCTATTTATCTCTTGAAACTATTTGGTTCTTCATTCAAGTTTATTGATGTGGCCACTCTCAACAACTTATGCTTTCTCTCGTAAAAATATATGACACTGAGATATACCTTCACATTACAGTTTGTATCCTATACCTGATTTTCTGAAATAAATACAGGTAACATCGGAGTTACGACCGGGTTCCGTTCCGCCAAAACGGTCGTAAGTCAAACGGCCGTAAGTCGAGATCCATTCAAAATGGTCCATGTGACGTTTACATTACAGGATAGTATACGATGTCAATCTGTTGTTTTTATGCAAGATTTTCTATTGAATACTATTATATAACAAACTGTTTAAATTATAAATCTATATTTATATTATATAAAACTGTTAAATTATAAATCGTAACTTTTTGTCTGATTTTTATCATTTTATATTTCGTATTATCAATTTTTATTACCGTGTCGTTCTGCTGACCCAAATACGCACGGCTTCCCATTCATACGCGCTTTTGAAAAATGCCTGTCCATGCTAACGGAAAAGACAGAAGAGGTCGCCCAACACACACGCTCGGACTTAGGCGGATGCCGAAGAAAAAAAGTCTCAAAGAGGCGGTGGCGCCGTGGGCCCGACGCGACGATCTCGTCGCGCCGATCCCGCGTGCCTTAGTGCCGACCCGCCTCGGCTTTCGCCCTGGCCAGTGTCGGAGGACCCTCTTCCTGAGCGCCTACGCCCACCCGCCTCGGCAAACAAAATAGTTCTCAATCAGAATCAGAATCAGAAAACCTTTTTTCGTCCCAGAATGGGAAAATTTGGAGTCCACAGCAGCAATTTGTAAGGGGGATGGGGTTTTTCATGGGCTTTCAATGGGAGACACAGCTCAGTGGCATTGAAGTGACGTCGCATCAATGTTGAATGAGTGTAAATTCATTATCCCCCAGTACTCCTGAGGGACATCTTCCACTTACTGCCCAATAAACGGAGCTGCTCTATTTTTTCCCCAGCTGATGCTAAGTAATACAGAGGGGCTCTTTTAACAGTTCTTGTCTTGGCCCTTCTATTTATAAGCAGCACACCTATTAGTGACTGTGCCTGAAAACTTGAGGCAGTGAGGGGAAAGGTTGCCCTGACAACGGCCAGTGATGCAATTAGAGCCACTTGCATCATACAGTTGGGAAAGCAATACTTTCCGTTATGCATACACAGGTGGTTTAGATCATACAACTAACCGTCGAGGTTGACTCCCTCAGCATCTTCATGGCTCTGGACCAATTGACAAATATTGCAATATAAACTTCATTAGTGATTGATTTAAACATTTTGAAAAAGTCTCATTCAAAGGGTTGGGGGCGGATCATAAATGTTAAAAGTTATTGTAATTTCTTTTAATCTGATTTGAAAAGCATTTTGTTGGCACTTTATTCAATTTACATGCAGCACAACAGCGAACGGCTACATCCCCATGTTTGCTTAACTTAAACTTAACACAACATTGCCTGTAAAGGCAGCTGATACATTTGTTTATGACTTCTATCCCATAGTTGACCAGCAGATGGCTGTGCTTTATTGTCTTGACATTACGTTGGGTTGTTGTCACTTCCGGTACAGGTTTCACTTTCCGCGCTTTGTTATTTAAGTTTCATTTTTACTGAGAAGACAGCGAGGATGGACATGCTTTATCGCTGTATTGTTTAGCAAGGAAAAGATAAAAAGGACAAAGACAAAAACTTCTATTTCGGACAGAAAGCGGGCAATAAAACTATGTTTTACTAATGTATTACTTTAATTTGGATGTACCCTCAATAAATAGCTTGGCAGAGGGACGCAGAATTCATACGTATGTCATGGGTGACTGCGTTTCCTGCTGGCAGTAGGGACAATCTTTCTGGTTCCGAGTCTCGGTCCACAGTGTCTCACTGCCATATCTCTGACATTTACCTAAATTTTGAAAAATGTGACCAGGACATCTATATGGTAGACCAATTATAACAATGGACATCAAGTAGTTGCACTCCCGCTAGTTAATATGATCCGCTGAACATGGAACAGAACTAGTTGACCAAAACGGTTTCAACTCTGTTGTATTCCTGCTCCACCGTGTCTTTTTTCCAGACGTTATCAATAATGCAGCCATGGATGACAGAACCCGATTCTGTCACCTCCTATCTCCTGCTCCAAGTCAGCAGCAGTTTGCCACTGAACTGATTTCTGCGGGTCTGCAATATGCATGAAAGAAGCCAGGACTGCTGCCGGCACACTGTTGGATGTAATTATTCAGCCGAGCTGCAATGATGAGGAGAAAGAGTGCCGCTTTGTTCACATCACTGAATGTGACATCACTTCACAAAGACCTCTGATGGACATTCGATAGAAAATATTTTCTTGTCTCTCGCGTTGGGTATTCGACTTGATTTATTTTTTTACTATTTCCAATTACAAGCAGGCACAGTGAGCGAGCGTGAGGAAAACTTTTTAATGAGGAAACACATACTTGGAGATATGCAGGAAATACGCAGATACAAAGAAACAAAGATAATGATGCAAACATCAGACCAAAATTCCAGAAGATAAACCAATTTCAAACTTGGTAACTTTTAGGCAGTTGCAGCATGACATGAACTACTTTTTAAATATTTAAACAACTTGGAATCGAGCTTTGGAAGACTTCCCCCAGTGACTGCTGTCCAATTGACGCTTGGCAAGAGGGAAGGCATGCCATCGAACTCCCCTTGAAAAAGGACTTGGACAGGAATCTATGCCCTGCATGCCAGCGTTGGTGGATGGATGGATGGATGGATGGATGGATGGATGGATGGATGGATGGATGGATGGATGGATGGATGGATGGATGGATGGATGGATGGATGGATGATAAATGATAGATGGATTGTTTTTTTTTTAATCCCGGGAATTTTGGAGGAAGCCCAAATCAATAGCAGATGGCAGCAGGATGCATCTCACTGGAAACCCGAAGAGGGCTCGGATGGCATGCCAGGAAGCATCCATGTTCCTAGATGAGAGAGGCGAGCTTCGTGCATATGATCCTCATCGCCATGCCTCAGCACAACAAAGTGCACACAGATTCATTAACACTGAGGAGAGCTGGGAGAGCAAATGGTTTTAACTTGTGCATTAGTGCAACCATATGGGAGAAGAGGTATGTATTAGGACAGAGTAACCTTCTGGTGGCCCCAGAAAAGAAGTGGAGAGTTTGAGATCTGGCAGTTAATGGATAGTGACTAACAAAAACATTCCACCAAGTGGTGCAATTCAAACGGGTAAACTTGAGAGAGATGTTCAAACCCAGTTTTGGGGCAAATTAGTATGCCATTTGCAATGTGCCACATGTAATTATACAGTTTTACCAAACTGATCTAAAAAATACAATTACCTTATTTTCTGCAGTCCAGTATAAGCCACACATAAAAACATTGAATTTTCTCCGACAGTGCGTCTTATAATCCGATATGCATTATATATGAACGTAGTATTTTAAATGTTCTGTAAAGCGCTTTGTTACAGTTGTAGCAGTTATGAAAGCTCTGTTCAAAGTAAAGCTGTATTGTATTGTATTCCCTTTAGTGTAGCTGCCAATACACATGGTATGGAACTTTTAGAAAGACCTATGCAAAAACACAATCTACCAATATATTGCGATGTCACGAAAGGCTTGGTCCTGGAGGGGAAATATATTCCCCTAAAATGCCTCCAACCAGAGAGAGTTTGGGCCCCATCTGGTAGAAGGCAGCAATGCAAACCCAACACCTGTGGCTGATCACGGCTTGATTGACATTCAAGGCTTTTTAAGGCAGAGAGCCTCTGAGTGTGGTGGCCGGGGAGACAAGCTCTATTGTGGTCCTCTGTGGAGAAACACAGAGAAACTGATTGCTGCATGGAACTCGTCGCCAGTTGTGACCATAACACGGAACACCGGATTTGGAACCTTGCTAATTGTGGCTAGGCTACCGAGGAAGGACATCAAGAGGGCTGAGGCCTAGAAACACATGGAAAAGAACTCTGTCTTCAGTTTCACCTCAGAAGAGACTTTATTATGATTTAAGAATTGGAAGGGATGCTATTCTTGCCTTTTTTTGCTCGTGACTTCACCCTGAAACCCTTCATTAAAATATTTGTTTGCATTCAAACCTGTCGCCCATTGCACTCCTTGTCCTGCCCCGCTGAGAGCTAGCCTCTCATGACATCACAATATATATATAAAAGAAACCCACAATACATGGTCGTAAATACGACTCAATAGGTATAAAGAAAATTCTCGGTTTGTATCGAGTCTCCATCAAGGTGTACGTGACGAAAACCTGTCTGGAAGTCGTGTGGTTGCCTAGTTGTAGAGGCACATCCAATGAGCCCCATAATTCACCTCCCTTCTCTAAACCTCCCCATTCAATTGCTTTAGGCCTCAGATCAATAGCTTCAACCAATGTGGCTACAAATCACTTCATTTTGTTCGCCTTCTCCCTCTCGTTCACCAGCTTCCGCGCAGGGAAAATAAAAACAGGACCACGGGGACGTAGATGTGAAAAATTGACCTCTTCTTTTAAAACAGTTTAAATCGAGGACTCAAAATGGGCCAATAGAGAAAAGTCGAAATGATTTTCATAGAAGCGAAGCCACACTGTGGATCAGGTCACTCTTAGCAGACTATTTCTCAGTGAACAGCCCTGAGAGTTGAATGTCGCAGATAATTATGTTCGCCCAAAAATCAAAATTTGACACCCCTTGCATATCCAAAAGACCAAACTTATTCTACGAGGCACCTTAAAGGACAACAACACCATTTTTTGTTTCCTAACTGACATCAGAAAAACTTTTATAGCATCTAAAATACCCAAAACGCAGTCTGATATTTTTAGTCAAATGAAAAACATCAATAAAAATGACTTAGTCTCCCAAAACTACTTCAAAATGATCTGAGAAAGTTTCATTTTCAGAAGGTCCCGCCGCCTTGTTCGTGACGCCACGCCAAGACATCTTGCCTTGCTCGAGAATCAAAACAATGGCTTCAGATTCGGAGAAGATGCTTTCTTGTTACTCATCCAGTTATAATATGATTCAAATAGTTCTGAAGAGGAAAGCATAAAGGTTTGCAATCGATTAAAGAAGTCTTTCCAGGTCATTTTAAGGCAGGGGTGTCAAAGTCATTTTTTGCCGCGGGCCACATTGTAGTTATGGTTTCCTCTCGAGGGCCGTTATGAATTTGGGGAACCCATTAGAATGTTTAAATCCCTATTACATATAGAGTACACAGCAAATTAAAGAATAACACGTTTTCCAATCTGAATTCAAGAATAATGACTTTTATTGTGGTTGACATCCAAAAATATGAAATTTTGGCTCAGATTTTAGCAATCATCATGGAACTTAACAAGTTTGATTTGCTTTCGCGGGCCGTAAAAAATGATGTGGCGGGCCGGATTTGGCCCGTGGGCCTTGACTTTGACACCTGTGTTTTAAGGCATCAAGACTGATATGTAGCACCCAAAACATGCTGAAGATGGCGCCAAAGCTCCGTTGGAAATGGGCTGATTTGTCTGCTGGGAATTTGTGTCAGCGAATATCAAATAGTTGTCTTGGTGCAACACACAACGATTCACTATCGGGTTATTAATGTGTTTTCCTTCTAATTTCGCCAGCAACACGGATCAACACGAAGTTTTCAGACCAAACAAAGTACCCAAAATGCATTGTTTGTCGCTTTCTCAGTCAAGAGCGTTCCTTTTGTGACGTGACGTCAGAAATCGTCAGCAACTCAAAAATAAGACTTCTTGAATATTCAGCGCGAGTCTTAAAACGTAAAATATCAATATATGCGGTGGAATCTTTGTAAAATACGCTCAGTAGAAGTCATTTGAAGTTATTTTACAAATTATGGACACAACTTGTCCGGAGGTGTCGGTTGTCCTTTAAGGGCCTTCAGCGTGCATAATTTACAAAAACACACAGTTTGGAGAGGACGGGTCACCGCAAGGGACAGAGAATGGGTGTGCATTTTAATTTATTGACAGTATGCAGCACACACACTGCTGGCTCCAAGCGCAGCATTGGAGCGACGCGAGATGATACCAGCAGCCACTGTTGAATTAATTAATGATGACTTAGGAGTATTAAAAAAAAACAATGGCCAGGTTTTGTGATTTTCATTAGTAATCTGGGAGACGGGGAAAAAACGGCTTCGTGTGCAGTTTGGAATATGAATGGGAAAGTGTTTAGCACCATGTTTAGCATCACTGGTCTTCATTTTCTCGATGATGAGCGTTTAGCTCATTCTGACCCGCAAATTTATGCCTAGGTTTTGTTCTCGGGTGCGTGTGGGCGCCTGAGAACTGACATTCTGCGGTGTGAGCAGTCAGATTGAACAAATAGATAAAGAGTCCAAATCTGATCCAAGGTACTAGATGTTGCTATGGCCAATAACCAGCAAAGTACTTGCAACTGTGATTACATTAAATACAGCTGGACCACCCAATGGAATCAACAGATTGCATTTTTACAAAGTTAATACGACTCATTCACTGCCATTCCCGAATTTATTTGGGTTTTGTTTTTTCTTGCGGGCGGGGTGTGTGCTGATAAAGCACTGGTCAGACCTCTTTCAATGTTTTTCCCTCCCACAGTTTTGTACAGCCGCCCCCACTTTAAGCTCACATAACTCCAGACCCATAGACTTTAGGAATTAACTCTTTTTTTCTAATGATAGAAGAGAGTCTGCATCAAATGTTTATTTAGTTCTAAAATTCAATATTCTGTGGGTCCTTTGTAATTTGAGTGAAAATGACAAAAACCGTGGCACTGCAGTGTACACATTTATGCACATCGTCTGGCAGGGAATGACTTAATAGGCGTCATCAAAAAGTCACTTTGTCAATAAAATTATTATAATATTGATTGTATGTTCATCTCTTTCTTTATCCAGAAACTTCCATCTATCCCATTTAAATCCACTCCCCCAAAAATAAACATCCAAAGCATGAAAGTAGTGTGAAAGCTTGTCTGATAAATTCATATCATAAACAGCGCAGGCACAATATATTTTTAAACTTATTTCGCTTTGCTCACCCCCCCCCAAAAAAAAAAAAATGCTATTTTCGCTAAGTGCGTCTGCCCACGAGGAAATAATAGGAAAAAATATGCGACAAAAGGCTTTCCATTCTCACAGAAACCCGTTTTCAACAGTGCCAATAGATTGTCTTTCAGAAGTGCCATTTGGTTACCCGGGGCAACGAGACTTTTTTAATTTATTTATTTTTATTTTCTATTTTAGCGAGCACATGCATAGCGTTGTCATTAGGCACTGCCATTTGTCTTTGAATGTATCTCCGCCCGTGGTTGTGCTTGTTAATTATCCACTTTCAATATGTTCTCCATAGTAAGGATGCTTGAACAACATTTGGATGAATTGAACAGATTTTTTTTTGGTGAGACGCTTTTCATTTTGATGTTTGAGATAACCTGACATTTTTGTTTGATGGAAAATATTTTCATTGGATACAAACTGACATACAGTATATTGATGACAAGGTTTCTTCAGCCGTCATCTGTACTTCTTTGAAGGTGTCGGACGTTTCGCTTCTTATCCAAGAAACTTTGTCAGCAAACTAAAGTCTTACTGGTCGTTTCGGCCCTATATATATCCCTACTATCCAGACGTGGCGGTCCCTGACCAACCACTCATTTGATGACAATGAGGTTAAAATCTTAGCGAAAAAAGATAGATGGTTTGAAAGGGGAGTAAAAGAAGCTATTTTCATAAAACAGCAAAATCCTTCCCTTAACCGTAATGGTGTGGTGAGGTTCAATTTGGTATGTTGATAAATATTTTGTAGATATTTGTTGATCGTGAAATCCTGTTAAAAGACTGTACATGACATATATAAAAGTTGCTTTAAAAGGTAACTTACCAGTCCAATAAAATGTAGAAATAAACACACCCATGGGAAATAGAGACCGGCTCATTTAGCGGGTGCATTTCCTTCCCATTCAGCAGGTTTTTTGCTTCAGAGGTTATCTATCATACATTAGGTTGAGCAATTTATATGGAAAACACTTTTAATGTGCAGCAGAGCAGCGCATGGCATGCAAACGAGACATTCGTTTCAAATACACGTCAGCAATGTTTCATCTATTAAAAGCTTTTTGGCTGAGCGATACTTCACCTCGCGATGTTCGACATATGGCGGCGCAGATAAATATTGCTCATTGTCTCGACAGCAACACTTCGATGGTTGTCTCTTGCATAAAGGGAATCTTGTAGAAAGGGAAAGTAGTCAGTTCGAGATTATTACGGATGAGGCGATTCCCAAGGAAGGTGCGTTTACAATGTTTTGCAGCAATGACAACCTTGAAGCTGATTAAAATACTGCATTCTCTCAGCACCATTTGCTCACCTATAATTAGATAGCTTCAACATATGCACAGGCCTCATGAGACATTTTGGACTCTGCCTGAACTTTACCATGCAGTTCATTCAAAAAAAAAAAAAAAAAAAACGCCACGCCTACCTCTGTGTGAACCTTTTGTTTCCTTCATACACGCACAGCTTCCCTAACATGATTTGAACTGCCAGTGCCTCTTAAAAGGACAACTGACACCATTTTTTTTGTTTCCTGACTGACATCAGAAAAACGTTTTATAGCATCTAAAATACTCAAAACATGCAGGTTGATATTTTCAGTCAAATGAAAAACACCAATAAAAATGACTTAAAGTGTTCAAAAACGACTTCAAAATGAAACCGGAAGTGGCCAGTTTCAGAATGTCCCGCTACCTTGTTCGTGACGTCACGCCATTTTCGGGAATTGAAAATATGACGGAGAGCACCATTCAAAATTTGTTCAGGTTTTTTTTTCTTGCTTGGGTGCCGATAAAGCGCTGGCCATGGCCGCTGGCAATGTTTTTGCCCTTTCACAAGGGAGAAGCATTTCCCTTTTTCAATGTTGGCGCTTTGTTCAAGCTTAAACTCTTGTTAAAGTGCTACAGTAACCAATATACAGTAAAGTCTCGTTATATCGATATCGGATATATCGATAGTCCCGGTTATATCGATACTATTTCTATGCACGCACGGAGAAAATTACATGCAAACAGGGTCGGATATAGCGATAGTCCCGGTTATATCGATATTTTCTCGGACTCCCTTGAATATCGATATAACGAGACTTTACTGTATATCTATTACATTGTATTATGGACAGCCACCCCCATTTCAAGGTCATATAACTCCATATCCATATAATTTTATAACTTTTTTGTCTGATGAAAGAAGACAGTCGAAGGTTTCTTACGCTGCTTTGAATGTTTATGTAGTCTTAAAACTCAATATTCTTTAGGTTCTGGAATTCGAGGGACAATGACAAAGACCATAGCACTGGAGTGGACACAGTTTTGCACGTGTGGCAGTGAATGAGTTCATATAAAAGCTAAGAAGGTCATACAAATTTCTTTCCCAAAACAGTTTTGATCAAAGAAAAGACATATTTTGTACAGCTCATCAGTAAGCCTATTTCTTTTGACATTGACACTACCTCCAAAAAGCTATTTAAGGGTAAAAATAAGAGGACTGCAGTAAAAACCGATGCTTATGTGTTGAGTGTTTGTCATCACACCGCTAAGCAGAGTGGCCTTGAAGAGCAAGACTGCATCCGATTTGCTTTCTATTTAATGGAGTGTCAAGTTACGTTAAGTAGAATCAGTTACGTACTAAATATAGGCCAATTCATAGGGTGAGATGTGTTGGCTATGAATGCATAAATATCTGTGGAATAAAGAAAGGAGCAGTAGGAACAGCCTGTGTTGAAGAATAACAACATTGAATGAGAACACTGTTACGTTTGCACAAAAACACAAAACCGTTCACAGTACATTCATTCAGCCAACAAACCAACTCACCGTTCACGCATCGACCCATGGCCATCAATCCATCACATCAGTATTGTTCGATGTATCCATGAAGTCGTTTTTTGGTGATTTAATGTTTGACATGCATTCATCCAGCTGTCAAAATATCATCTATCAAAAATCAGATTGTGGGATTTGTGTGGTGATGTAGGACAGTGCGATCCAATGACAACAGTCATCAAAAACTCATAGCATGGTGCCCAGAAAATACATTTGTTAAGCCATCATTCATTAGTTCTTTCAATTCATCCTACCATTAACCATGCATTAGTCGCCCTTGAATTCACCCTTCACCTACCGCCCACTGACAACCATTGCACATTCAGCCCACCTAACCTTCTTTCAGCGTATTCATCACTGGAAAGACATTTTATTCTGGCTAGTTTACTCTCACCGCTGTGTACACACGTTGTACACAAATACACCCGAAGACACTGTCCATGATGTGTGTGCATGGGTATAATAGCAACAGGACCAATGGAAAGGCCATCATGAATAGTGCATGAGGGATGGGTAGGGTCAGACTCTTTGACGTCTGTAACCTCTCAGCAGATGATCTCCAGCTGGTTTTGTGTGTGGGTCTTTGACTGGTCAGATATTGGCGCGTGTGTGTGTGTTTGTGTCATCTTTTTTCTAACATGGACTGTTCCATATTCATGTTTCACCAATAAGTGGAGAATTGAGTGCCACATGAGGCCATTTACTTCCTGGAAATTAAAAGGGGTGACATCAGAGGTGGGGGAGGTGGTTCTGACCTTTGAACTTTACTCTCTGTGTGAGAATAGGTGTGGAGGTGTTGTTCAATTTGTTTGAGTGTAAATTGAGGCTTTGCTTCATAACAAAAAATGAGAACCAAGACTGTTTTAATAAAACCCTCTTGGATCACCTTTCAATCTTCAGTCAGTCTGCTAATGAATAGATGGAATGGACACATATCACCTTCTTTTGTCAGTCCGATCTATTCCTCTACGAATATTATTGTACGCCACAGTGAAAAGTATTTAATAACAGTCCAGGCAAGGCAGGTAAACAGCTTTGACCGATCTGTTCCTTCTCAGAAATGAGACCAATTTGTAGCAGGTCAGGTTTGATGCCTTAGCCAGAGATGGAAAATATATGCAGGAAATTACACCAATGGATGAAATACAAACAAATCATTACAAAATTGGGCAACCTCAAATGCATGTCGGGCTGTTACCATTGTGTGAATTCTGAGAGATAAGCAAAAGCTTTTTTTTTTAATGGATGATGACAAACAGATAGGCAGGGGGGTCAATCTTTGGAGGATGGACCATTCTATTGGTTCCTTAGCAACTTCCTTCCATTTTACTATCCTGTTTATCCTTATCATATCGGTCTGTTTGTTTTGTTTGAAGCCCCAGCTGCCATGAAGGGCGTTTTCCCTCCAAGAGGCGCACCCGTTCCGCTTTTACCAATCAATCAGAATCAGATTCATCTTTATTGGTGTTTTGCATTTGACAAAAAATATCAGCCTGTGTGTTTTGGGTATTTTAGATGCTATAAAACGTTTTTCTGATGTCAGTGAGGAAACAAAAAAATGTTGTCGGTTGTCCTTTAAATGTACCAATCATGCATGTTGTTGGAATGCAGTACGACGACATTCACAGAAAACTCACAAAAGTCCAAGGAGCATGTGAACTTCACACAGGAAAGCCAGAGGCCAGATTGAAAACACCAACCTTGGAAATCTAAGGCATCAAATGTCCCTTGCGACTCAAACAGTGGCATTTTTTGTTTGCCCACCTCATCCCCATTGTCACCAAGTTCTCCAAGCCAGCTCGTTACAAAGTTGAAATTCTTTCCAACTGAACCCCTTCGTTCGTTTTCATATGCTAAAAGTGAAATACAGCCTTTCATTTTCGCAGCACTGTGTGCCATGATATTCTCTCATGCACAAACACACACCAAAGAGTTCTTTCTTCATATTTCTTTGACGCCTCTGCGTTTTATTATTAATCCATACACCGATTCTCTCTGCACTCAGAACTCCTCTCCGCTCTCCAAATCTAAAGACACACACACTCCCAGACATACACACACACACACAAAATTACTCACGTACACACTGCTTTCAATAATTGATCAATTTCCAAGCTCTCTCACTAAAAATAGCCTGATCATCTTCGCTTCATTCTGGGAGGCTTTCCTCTCCACAAAGTACAAATTCAGACTGCACAGACTGAAACAATGCACAACCACATAAATGAAAAACACACACACTGAAGCAATAATTCTTAGTTGTGTGAGAGATACAAGTCCTGAGGACAGGAATACTAATAACAAAATGTTTCCCATGCACACCGAGGCTCCTGTTGAGCCCCGAGGCAGGAGCCACGAGAACTCACCAACCCACCCAAACACTCACAAACAGCCAATCAGACACAATATTGGCTCATGCAACGCACGAGCAATACTTCCGAATCCATCATTATTCTTGAGTCTCTGTCCATCAAGATTTAATAATTAGGAGAAAAAAACGGGACTTTATCGGTACAAAATACCGCTGATGAATGCAGAATTTGTATTCAGCAGGTTCAGCTCGTAGCCATGCTGAAAAGCATTTGGGAATATATTAGAGGATGAACTTTTGTTTTAAAATTAGTAAAAGTGAAAGGTGCTGTTGAGAGAGCCATTTTGTTGCTCTTTCTGGTAGTAAGCAGAAGTATGCAAATGTATATCGATAGACAATTATGTGAGATTTTCTGATTGAGTTTCACACATTGAATGAAACCATTGAATTTGGGAACACGTGTATGTAAATATCCCAACAGAAACATTCATTATAAAGAGCAATTTGGCAAAACTTCAATGTTATGATTTGAATCTAGATTTTACTGAGCTCGTCCGCAAACCCAAACAAACAGATAAACAAACACAATCCCCATGCTCCAACATTTCTTTTTACAGAAATCAATTTCTTGAATAAATGAAGAGGTGAAAAGTTGGCAGTAGGTACGTTGACAAGAATTTCAACTCGCATGAGTCAATCTAAAGAACAAAGCCAACGTATTTTGACAATCACCACCTTGCAAACCGTGACAATATCCAATTAGTACCAAACATGAAATCATGGTATGTATCTCTTGCAGTCGTTTCCTCATCACATAAGCAACCGACCGGTTAAATTGGGAAGACACTTGTTACTGGAATTATGGCGATGTGGTGACAGGAAGCAGCTGTCGCGAAATTGAAGCCTCCTGAAACCAGTGGCTATTGTCACAGCTTATAAATCATGAGTGGAAGCACTCACACCAATTTTACGCACATTATGTGTGGATGCGCCTAGCTGCATGTGTCCGCGGGGGTGTGCGCGCGGGTATGCGTGTGTATCAGCTGTCCAGGAAGTTGAAGAAACGGCAATTAAAAAAAAAGGCCGCCTGGTCAATGGCGGACCACAAATGTATCTGGACTAGGGTCACCGTGGCAACAACACAGCTACTGTGCTTTCTTATTACAAGCCTTGGCAGTATTGATATCATACCCAAACTGTTATTCTGCCGGTAAATTCTTACCTACTCTAGCTTTAAAGTCTACAATATATATCTCCTTTAAAGTAGAAGTGCTGCTCCAACCAAGATGAAATCGGTCTCTATAAAAGAACTTGGACCAAATATCCATTTTCAGCAACTTATAAAGAAGATGAAGTATCTATGCTTCCTCTTCTTTAAAAGAGCAATATACATAAACAGTACATGTAGTGTTGACATTAATTCCTGATTATCAGGACAGGAATTGGAATGGGGCTGAAACTGAGAGAGTTTAGCACTGCCACCATGCCTATCCACTTACTGAATAAGAGGATCTTTTTTATTTCTCATGACTTTGTTTTTATGCCTGTCACATTATGGCCAAGAGCAGCTAACTCTTCACAGAGTAGAGTGCAGTTGAAATGAGTTTGCTGGTGTTACAGCACTACTATTTCAGAGAGTGTATTTCACAGCTTCATCAGCAGTGCTGCTTTTATTATGTTTGGAGCGACGGCAGCTGTGTTAAAAAAAAATAATAAACAAAAACACTGTAGAACGATTACTGATGTGGACTTCTTTCTGATTAATTTTTTGGGCATTGACAAACACTTTTTAACATACATTATTACTACACAGTAGTACCTCTCCTTATGAACTTTATCTGAAATGTTCAACCTATGAAACATCTCAATGGGAAAAGATCACCTCAATTTTAAGAAAATACATTTTAAGATATGAAAGGTAAAAATATGGTAGTTGCAACTCCGAGTTTCCTGAACGCAACATACTGTATTTTCCAGTTTATAAGGCGCACCGATTATAAGGCGCACCCGCAATGAATGTTGTCTTTTCAAACCTTTTCCATATATAAGGCGCATTGGACTATAAGGCACACCATCAATGAATGAACAAAGTTTTCCAAATATAGAAATGTACAAACGTTTAGGCCCACCACATTATAAGGCGTTACAGGAGAGTTTGGGCTTACGCCCTACCTCTTCAGGGGAAAATTGAGTCGTTGGCTGCTGACAGTAGTTGTGAAACCTGCTGTGGCTCAAAATTACTTCACATATAAGGCACACCTGCGTATAAGGCGTAGAGTCATCTTTTGAAAAAAAATCAAGGATTTTGGTTGGGCCTTGTACACGGACAAATACGGTACTTGTAGCTGCAACGCTAATTGCTCTTATTGAGAATTATCCTGGCATCCCATTGGCTAAGAGGGATATGTTCACCAGTTGGGTGATGACTCACAATGCCGATGTTTGCCTTGGATGTTTTCAAAGAATTGTTAAAAGCAGACAAAAGATCAGTTCTTGACAAAACCTACATCTAAGAGAGAACATGAACAAAACAGGGCAAAGAATAATGAGGGCACATTTAAAAGATAAATGATCATAATATTTATTCTTTACTATCTTCTTTGTTGTTTTATTATGCACAACCCTCATTTGTTGTGCAATAATGTCATTGTAACACATATTTTGATGCATTTTTATGTTTTAAAAAGCATTTATTTGAGGATTTTGGGGGTGCTTGGAAAGAATTAGAGCATTTACATGGAAATGTGTCATTAACATATGTAATTTTCAAGTTCAGAAGTTTCACCCAGAGCCAATTAATTTCGTAAGTCAAGGTTCTTCTGTATTGTGCATGCGTCATTATACGCACATTCACCATTTTAGCAATCATCTAACACATTCAGTAACAAATTCAGTGACAATTGAAACAACCATGTGATACTCATGGGAAAAGTGGCTGAAACTCCATTTCTCTATTATGGGAACATCATTTGAGAGTACGACATTGTAACGCACACTAAGCTGCCATAAGTTTACATGCATGTCGTGTATACAAGCCCCAGGGGTGTTTATTAAAACCGTTTTAGGCATGGACAAGCTGGTGAACAACATAATGTCTCTTTATCGTCCACTTTGCTTCTGCTTGGCTGTCATGTGGCAATGTACATGTTGTCTTTCTGCAGAAATAGCAAAAATATATTATTTGTTTATTGATGCCTTTCTGTACGCTCTGACATAAAAAAAAAATGTTGAGCCAAAACATTACCATAATAGTGATTTACTAGCCTTCTTTCTTCAACTTTCATTTTGCTGTCATAAATAATATCAGGGACGGCGACAGGCAGTATACCTGAGGGACTGTGAGTGTTGTTTGTATCGCGGATGGGTTGAACATAAATGGTGTCAGTCACACGCTGCTAAGTCACACGTTGCGGTGTTCTAATGGTGTAAGGCAGAACGCATAGTGGCTGTCATGTCACCCTCCAAGAAAGTAACACAGTACAATGCTTAAAAGCAAAGAAACTGTTCACTGCATCCTGCAAGTTCAAAACACTAGTACGTCATTCATTCGTTTTTTAACGACAATAGAACATAACATTTTAGACATAAATGAAGCCAAAGAGTAGCAGAGATTAAATTAATAAACCAAAAAATAACAAATAACAAATAAAAAATAACAAATAACAAAAAATAAAATAAAAATAAAAAATACATAAATAAAATAAATAAAATAAAAATAAAAAATAAAATGTAAAAATAATAATATTTATACAATAACAAAAAATACACAAATGGCAATGATAATTACAGAAAAAGAATAGGTGCTATGTATGCTAGCAATAGCTTATGCAATAGGATATGCTTCCTTTCATAACTTTGCTGCTGAGAAATTTACATTTCTCCACAGTGCGACTAATAAAGGTGAATCCAATCCAATAACAAAATACCTTTTATACATGTGCTGTTCAAAAAAAAAAAAGTAAATTCCACTCTCTCACATCCAAAGTCCTCATCGTGTAAATAACAGAAAGTAAACAGACAAGTCAATCTTAAAAATGCTACATTTAGTCATCATCTAAATCCCAGGTGTCAAACTCAATGCCCTGGAGATCTGCATCGTCATAGCATTTTATTTGGCCTGTGTAAGAAATTTAATGTAGCATCACATGAGTGTTTTTCGAAACAAATTCACTTTATAAACAGTTCCACTGTAACTATCAACAGAGAGCAACGAGCGGCGGCGCTGTTCTGTCTTTTTTGGAAGGGCAGAACATGCAGGACTGTCTGTGTGTTTATAAGAGTGAGTAAACACCCCCCCCATCCTCTCACCCCAACGACTCGAAACGCTTAAATAACTTCACACAGCTTCATTATGGAAGACATTGACTATGATGGAGGACTCACTTAACAAGAGGAAATCAGAGTACGACATTGTTCAGCAACACTGTGACATGGCAAGACATTTCGTTCAATCTAATTATCATATTGTAGCCAAATTAACATATTAACAATGTCATTGTGGGGATGCTTCTGTGTGTGTGTGTGTGTGTGTGTGTGTGTGTGCGTGCGTGTGTGTGCGTGCGTGTGTGCGCGTAACCACGTCTGTCAACACCCCCCAACAATTTAATTGGGAGTCATCACTGCCCCAACAACTCTCATTTGAATGTAATGAACTGATTATGATTACTAAGGAGGAACAAAGAGGAATGGCATCTCAACATCAATTTAAAAAAAAAATCAGCATATTAGCACATGCTAATTCTCTGCACTATATGTCAAGGTGAAAAGACTACTTTCAATCTGTATCACCACGGTTTGATTTAATAAGTAGAAAAGGCTTTGATAAGTAGAATTATCACACTCTTACAACTCTGATATTAAAGGAAACGACACCATTTTTTTTGTTTCCTAACTGACATCAGAAAAACGTTTTATAGGATCTAAAACACCCAAAACATGTAGGCTGATATTTTTAGTCAAATGCAAAACACCAATAAAAATGACTTAAAGTGTGCTAAATCTGCAAAAAATTGAGCTGCGAATTGCCCCCAGTTTGTGACGTCACGCAAAGATGTCTCGCCTTACTCGAGAATCAAAACAATGGCTTTAGATTCGGAGAAGATGCTTTCTTGTTAGACATCCAGTTATGAATATGATTCAAATAGTTCTGAAGAGAAAAGCATAAAGGTTTGCAATCGATTAAAGACGTTCTTCCGGGTCATTGTGAGGCATCAAGACTGATGTGTAGCACCCCGAGAAAATGCAGAAGATGGTGCCAAACCTCCATTGATTTGTATGCTTGGAATTTGTGTCAGCGAATATCAAATAGTTGTCTTGGTGCAACACACAACGATTCACCATCGCGTTATTTATGTTTTCCTTCTAATTTCACTAATCAACACAGATCAACACGAAGTTTCCAGACCAAACAAAGTGCCGCAAAATGCATTGTGTGTCGCTTTCTCGGTCAGGGGCGTTCCTTCCGTGACGTGACGCCAGGACTCGTCACCAACTCAATTCAGCGCAAGTCTTAAAACGTAAAATATAGCTATATGCGGTGGAATCTTTGTAAAATACCCTCAGTAGAAGTAATTTGAAGCGATTATACAAATTATGGACACAATTTAATCGGTGGCGTTGGTTGGTCTTTAAATGTGATGCATATGAAGGGCCCATGAAATGAAACAGAGCACTGCGACCAAGTTTTGTGTACTTTCCAAGGGCATTGAACTTTGTTTTGGTGAAGTCAAGGCCGATGTCAAGCGTGATCGCTTCTGAGAATTTCGATATCTGGGCAGACAACAACAGCATGAATTTCCAAAGTTAATGTGAGACCTTCTTAGCTAGGAAAACCATGCTTCCTCTGAGATGCAGATGATATTTTCTCTCTGTTATGAGAAATCTATGATGTGAAAAGATTTAATTAAGATAAACTGGTGGAGTCATAATTAATTCCGCTCCTGTGTGAATCACGCCTATTGCCAAGAACATAGGAAAGACTCAAGCGGCATGAATTGCAAATTTAAACACACATCCACACGTGTTTAAAGGACAACCGACATCACTTTTTTGTTTCCTAACTGACATCAGAAAAACGTTTTATAGCATGTAAATTACCCAAAACACGCAGTATGATCTTTTTAGTCAAATGCAAAACACCAATAAAAATGACTTAAAGTGTCCAAAATCTGCAAAAAGATGAACCCAGAAGTGGCCAGTTTCAGAAGGTCCCGCCCCCTTCTCTGTGGTATCACCCCAAGACGTCTTGCCTTGCTGGAGAATCAAAACAATGGCTTCAGATTCTGAGAATATGCTTTCTTGTTACTCATCATATTTTTCATGAGATTTCCTGTAATTAAGAACCACAGAGTGGTGTGTCCTTGGCATGAAGGACAGATTCTGTCGAAGCCCTCCTTGCTTGTGCTCTTTGGACCGGATTTGACTAATGGCATGGTTATATTAGCCGTTAGATGCTGGGGAGCATCTTCTTAATCACCGCTCCACGAGTGCTAAATCTCCAAAGTGTGGCCAACTCTTCTATTGAGGCAGACTGTAATTGTCTCACTAATCTCCCCGGCGTTAAATGACCCGCAGAAACAGTGTCCCACTGGACAGACTTAATCCACCGATTGGAGACTGGCCTTTTTTGTTTTCCTTGGAATATTTAAAAACAAATTCTGCTGATGGAAAGCTTACAGAACTATTGGAAAGGTAATTAAAAGCGAGCAGCAGTTTTTAAACGCTTGACTTGTACCGAAACAAACTATGCCCCCTAGACACAGAAAATGCACGGACTCGGTCCATCAGCAGCATTTCATTCCTTTTGTGCGGGTAAAATTAGATGAGTGCACGGCAGGCTTTGCAACAGACTCACATCCTGTCACAATATTTGCTTTTCAAACGTGCATAGCTGTGTCATTAATCAAGTTTATTCAGTTTACATCGTTAACATATAAATAAACGACTGCTTTAAATTATCCTGCCTGCAGTTAAATCTCAAATGCTTTTTTTGGGCGCTTAACCTTTCTCGAAACAAATGTAGGCGGAAGGCAAAATTCAAGAATTGATCAATTCATTCACTTCAACAATCTCTTAAGACAACGAGTACCCTATATAAAACAACAACATCCCCCAGATGAAACCGTTACTATCGCTGAAATGAACCGGCCTATGTGGGGCTGGGATGGAGAGCACTTAATGTATCAAAGTAGGATTCAGCAGCATCACCCATCTGGGCTGGAATCATTATATTCGCTCGCCCTTTAGGCACCCAGCTTTGGTGCCTACCAATAAGCAGGATGATCCATTACCTTTAGAGCTTGCAAAAGCCTAGCTCAAGGCGTTGAAAAACTACACAACTGAAATCTATCAAGCACTATCGCACTGTGCTACAGCTGATAAATATTCATACTAAGCCTTGAAACAGATGTGTTGGCTCATGGGAAATGTAAAAAAAAAATGCAGACAACAACACTGAGAATATTATAATAACATGGGGGAGATACATAGATAGCTTGGCCTGAAATGTAGTCAGGTTGGCTATTTTTACAAAGAGATCATATGAAAATTGAAGCAAGGCTGTGTTGACAAGTAATGACCGTAAGTCCAACGTGCAAAGCAGAGACCATCAATTAAATTGGATTTGAGATGCATTTAGTGACATCAAGAAAAATGTCCAATAATCGTTTCCATTTGTTTCCACATTTACATTAACAGTGACCTTTTCCACGCAATGATGGAAAGGACAGGGAGCATTGAGGAGTTTCGGAAAGGGTGTAGAATGAGATTAACTCCTGGTCCTACACAATATAATGACGGCACAGTTATCCGCAGTGTCTGATATCCCCAAAACAATAATGTTCAACAATGAGAAGACTTACCATCAGGAGGCTGAGCAGGTGTAAAGTGAGGAGGCTTGTCTGAAAGAGAGATGAGAAAAGAAAAATCAATCAACAAATACCAGTAAACTTTTGAAACCCTATCGTGTCATACAGACAGTACAGCGCTGAATATTCAGGAAGTCTTGTTTTTGAGTTAGTGACGATTCCTGACGTTACGTCACGGAGGGAACGCCCCTGACCGAGAAAGCAACACACAATGCATTTGGGTACTTTGTTTGGTCTGAAAACTTTGTGTTGAACCGTGTTGATGGCAAAATTAGAAGGAAAACAAATAAATAATGCGATGGTGAATCGTTGTGTGTTGTACCAAGACTACGATTTGATTCTAGTTGACACAAATTCCCAGCAGACAAATCAGCCCATTTTCAACGGAGCTTGGGCGCCATCTTGTGCATTTTCTGGGACTCTACATTACATCCAGATGCCTCAAAATGACACGAAATTACTTCTTTAATCGATTGCAAACATTTATGCTTTCCTCTTCAGAACTATTTGAATCATATTCATAACTGGATGAGTAACAAGAAAGCATCTTCTCCGAATCTGAAGCCATTGTTTTGATTCTCGAGCAAGGCAAGACGTCTTGGTGTGACGTCACGAACAAGGGGGCCGGACCTTCTGAAACTGAAACTTTTTTTCTGATCATGTTGAAGTACTTTTTAGACACTTTAACTCATTTTTATTGGTGTTTTGGGTGTTTTAGATGCTATAAAACGTTTGTCTGATGTCAGTTAGGAAACAAAAAAAATGGTGTTGATTGTCATTTAAGGTCTTTAGAGCTACACAATATCAGATATCACACAAGAGTCTACATAACTTGAATCTTGAAAAGTTCCCAACAACTTATAATAAATAATGCTTTTATTTTGTGGACAGTTTGACTGTGAAACTCAGGGATACTATTTCCATGATTTTCAATGGGGAGGGGGGGTTGGAAATATTAATGAATCTGCAATAACAAAAGACACCGGAATTAATTATGTACAACCTTTGAGTCATCATGGATCGAAATGTCATAAAACAATCAAACAAAATGCCAACATGGTTTGCTCCTCAATGTTGCACGGATCCCAGCAGCAGCTCGCTGGGGTGAAGAACTCAATCAAAGCACCAGCACGGAGAATATCCATCACACTCAGCAGAGCCCCCTGGCGGTCTGCGCTGCCATTACAGCACTTTTCACACCTTGTCGCCACTCTGCATAACTCATATTAATGATAAAACATATCAATTCAACCACAAATGTAACACATTTATGCGAGGAATCCGTGATTCATTCCTCGGACTTTCCAAGAATCCTTATAATATGTGGCTGACATTTAAATGGAGACTGACAGAGAATTGCTTGTCAACAGCTGGGAGCTTCAGGGGAAGAAAGAGTGCAGGAGGCAAAACAAGAAGGGAGTGCAAAGACGAGGCCGGGGCTTCAAGTGAATAATGAAGTGTCTGCTGAAGCTGTGCCCCAGTCACTCATGACGGAAGCCTTTTCTATCAAGGAGACGCTTTCTAGAGAGAAGCAGATAGTGCTGGGAGATAAATACCGTATAGAGTACATACGCAAAGGATTTGTTCAAAATTCTACGGACACCTTTTTTTTTTTAGTTTGATGCACTCCATTTTCAATTATTTGTATCCTAAAGTCACATGATCACAGAAAAGACATGCACCAACAGGTACACAAACAAACTCAGATAGGCAATATACAATAATACGTAAAGGACGGGGGAGGATGAACAATTCTTCCAATGACGATATCTTTTCAAAAATATCTTTTTCTTCCCGATCTCCCATTTCTTGACACAGTGGCTGTCTGTGTGAATGTCACCGCATGAACATCATTCAGCCAATATCTTAAGGGAATCAATATGTGTCTGAGTGTGACATTTTAGCCAAGTGAAGGCAGATGTTAGATGGATGATTTTTGTGTGTTCGACCGGGTATCGCCTTCCCCTCACATGGGTAGTCAAACACCTTGATAATGTGTGTGCGCGTGTGTGTCTGTGTGTTGTTTGTAGGGCAACACAACGAGAGTATAACCATGGTCATTCTTGGATTACATGCAGACTTGATCTATCTCTCCAGGGCATACGCCCCCCCCCCCCACACACACACACATGTTGGTTTGCTCATCTTAAAAGTGCAGTTGGACCAACATTGCGTGACAGTCTGCCTGATTTTATATTATCCACCTTATCCCAGTTGCACCGGAAAAACGCAACATGAGACTCAAAGGATACCTCGGATTAGAAAATGAAACCAAGTGAGAGTGACGCAGCCAACTGGTACAGAGGAAATTGTACAAAAAAAAAAAAACTAAAATAATGGATACCGTGTGAATCTTGCAAAGCGGATATACCCGATTTCTGCAACCTAAATGACGATTCGCATTTCCAAACCCAAACCCACATTTCTGCTGCCATTCCAGTGGCCATTCTATGGAAGTATGTCTAGAGCAGTTTCCATCCTATAGGTGGTGTACTACTGCATTAAGTACCTCAATAAAAGGTAACAAAGTGTGAATAAAACACAAATACTGTATGTTATTTTCAAGGGCAGTCGGAAGAAACGCAAACAGTTGTGAACCACACCGAAGAGAATGTACCCATATTGCATGTTTTGGGCCGCTTTTCTTTCGTAAAAACCACATCAATCAAATGGACGCGGTATTCAAAAGTTATAAACCTACAGTTGTTGAGGAAGAGGAGAACGGCGAATCCGAGCGTCGACGTGGCCAGGAGGATCAGGCAGATGTTGCAAGGGATCATGAAGTAGCGCACCACCAGAGACACTTTGTGTTGGTATCTCCGATCCCGCTCTGGCAGTGTCGGTGAAGGATAATGGCACCCGGCCATGGTCCACTCCATTGACCCCCTTCCCTCCAAGGCGGGCGAGGAGACAACCGGGCGAGGAGGGCGTCGAGAGGCGCCCAAAGACCCGTTGGACAGTATGATGGCGGTTGGTTAAACGACACCCAGTGAAGAAGAAAAATGACCCAAGATAAAAAATACAAAATGGCAACTGTAATGGTCCGTTCTTCAGGTGCGTTTCCAGCTGTGAACCGTAACGGCAAGACGGTGACCCTTTCCGACTAATAAGCTTTCATCGGTTTCCAGGCGATGCATTTTTAAACACCATAACATCCACCACGAGAGAGACGAAGGCTCGACAGAGGAGGACTAGTTGGAGTCAACCCACCTGTCCATACCACCTTTTAGGATCTACATCCTGCTGTGGCCTCTTGGGAAAATCCAAGTGGTCTTTTAGCAGGGGGATATGTAAAAGTGGCAAATATATTGAAAATGAATATGACAGTATGATACACGTGGGTCGGGATGACGTGGTTGTTACACTGCTATGCCTCTGAGTTATGAAGAAAAGGGATATTTGAAGTGTAATGTATCCACAAGGAAAACTCCAACGGGAATCCTCTTCTGCTCTTAATGTGACCCTGATCGGGGGGGATTACCTTCTCCCATAAACTCACTGGCTCCGTTGTCAAAAGCCCTTCAAAAGCATGCCAAGGAAGGTCTTGCACAGCAGCAACGTGTCAAGTATATCCCTAAGAGCCTGGTATCTTATTTCCAGCTCTCCACGAAACTCACAGCAACAACAATTTGCTGTCCTCTGACGCCACGCAGCTGTTTCTTTTGTATCTCCCGAACAAGCTGGAGATAGAGAAGTGTCTCATATGAGAACTTGACACCAGAATCGCTCTTGGGCTTGTTATTCTTCCTCTTAGTCTCCTCTTGGTGTCTTCAAAAGTGTCAAAAGAAAATAAAAAGGCAAGAAAAGTTGAAGATAACGAAGCAAGTAATCTGTCAGAGTGGTTCCATGAGCATAAGATTAAAACTCTGTTTGGGACAAAAAAAAAAACCTCAAAGATGCATAAAAATGAAATATAGCCAGAAGTGGAGATTTGTAGTGCTCTCCTCTGACCAGAAATGCGCAAAAATGAGAGAAAAAGGCTCTCACTGCACCCTGATCTCATTTATCATCATATTCTTAACAGGAAATAACTTATTTACTCTTTACCCGCTTTCAACAGTGTGTCAGCTGTTTTGTTCTCCTTTTTTTTACGCTTCCCTGAGCATCAATTCCTTTGGATTGTCTCGTTCCATGCCTTGGTTGTCTTGGACACGTGGATTTCTGTTTTTTTACGTCTCAGAGGTGGACCCGGTCAAAGCAACAAAGCAGACTCCGGGTATTCAAAGAAACGCTTAATCCCCCGGCAGCAGGTTGCGGTCCTGGTGGCAACACCCTCGGTCGACCGAGGCTGCCAAGAGCGAGCCAGCGAGCAAAGTCCGTGCACAGATGTGGCAGCCGCCAGCGCCACTGAGAGATGGTAAGGTGGGTAGTCAAATAATAAAAAGGGAGAGGTGAGCTGCTTAAAAGCAAAAAAAGAAGCACTTTGGTCCGCGTATTATATTTCTTTTTTTTTTTAAAGAAAAAAAATAGTATTGCTGGTTTCCCATACACGCTCCTCCTGAAGAGCGTGGGCACTGAGCCGGCAGAATGAATGAGTGCAGTGAGAGAGAGAGAGAGAGAGAGAGAGAGAGAGAGAGAGAGAGAGAGAGAGAGAGAGAGAGAGAGAGAGAGAGGGGGGGGGGGCTGTTGGAAGAGAGGTTCTCTTAACAAAAGGGAGGAGGGGTCTGGGATTGAACGAGCAAGAAGAATAAAGCCTGTGCAGAATAGCGCTGTCGTCCTAACCGGAGGAAAAGGAGGGTGACAACTGACAACAGCGTAGAGGTGAAACAAAAGGGATTTGAGGTCTTGGGAGATGTCAGCCAACTCCATTTGTCTAATCAAAAGAATCACTTGCACAAAAAAAGTGTTTGAACAAATCATGAAAGAGGGATTTTCAATAGCTCACCGATGGGTCGAAGCATCTGAGGTTCAAGTCCCCCTCTTTTTATTTTATATGTTGGCAAAACTTCTTTTATGACAAATTAAAAAAAAAGAACATTATTATACAGTAAAACCTTCACTTATTCACAAATTTAATCGGGAATTGAAACACTGCTATTACCGAATTTGTTTGGGTTTTGTTTTTTCATGCTTGGGTGCCGATAAAGCACTGACCATGGCCTCTGGCAATGTTTTTCTATTCCACAAGGGGGCAGCATCTCCATTTTTTCCATGTTAGCGCTTTGTTCAAAGCTTCAGCTATTGTTAAAGCGCTATATAAAGCAATATGTATGTACAGTAAAGTCTCGTTATATCGATATTCAAGGGAGTCCGAAAAAATATCGATATAACCGGGACTATCGATATATCCGACCCTGTTTGCATGTAATTTTCTCCGTGCGTGCATAGAAATAGTATCGATATAACCGGGACTATCGATATATCCGATATCGATATAACGAGACTTTACTGTATTACATTGTATTTTGGACAGCTGCCCTCATTTTAAGATCACATAACTCCAGACCCATATAATTAAAGAATTAACTTTTTTTTCTGATGAAGGAAGAGAGTCTAAGGTTTCTAACGCTGTATTGAATGTTTATGTTGTCCTAAGACTCAATATTCTGTGGGTCCTGGAATTCGAGTGACAATGACAAAAACACTGCTAATGCTTTGCATTACATGCATGCATCATCAATTTAAATTGAAGCACCATGGACCAACTTTTCGTGTCAGTGATATTTTGCGATTTTTAACAGGAATTTCGAATTCTAAAGTAAATTCCACTTTTATGACCAAAATTCGGCTTCTCTGAGATTCCCGAGTCAGTCAAAAACTAAAAGTCATGCATGACATTCAGGCTTTGAAACGTCTGTCGTGGAACGTGAGTAAATAATGATACGTGAATCTCTTCATCAAGAAGTACTCGTAATAATGTGTTTTGTATCGCTATTTACAACAAGACAAGTTGGCGCTCCAAAGCCGTCATTTGACACATCCTCGATTTATGAATATTTTTTAGATATCAAAAATACAATTTCATTTATCTGTGTCACTTAGATCTCAATGACTCTTTAAAGGACATTTACTGACATTTTTTTTTCTAACTGACATCAGAAAAACGTTTTATAGCATCTAAAATACCCAAAACACGCAGGCTGATATTTTTAGTCAAATGAAAAACACCAATAAAAATGACTTAAAGTGTCCAAAAACTACTTCAAATTGAACCAGGAAGTTGCCAGTTTCAGAAGGTCCCGCCCCCTTGTTCGTGACGTCACGAAAAGATGTCTTGCCTTGCTCGAGAATCAAAACAATGGCTTCAGATTCGGAGAAGATGCTTTCTTGTTACTCATCCAGTAATGAATATGATTCAAATAGTTCTGAAGAGGAAAGCATAAATGTTTGCAATCGTTTAAAGGAGTCCTCACATATTAATTCGAGCTGTCAAGGACAGCATGTAATGTCCCAGAAAATTCAAAAGATGGCGCCAAAGCTCGGTTGGAAATGGGCTGATTGGTCTGCTGGGAATTTGTCAGCGAATATCAAATTGTTGTCTTGGTGCAACACACACATCGCGTTATTTATGCGTTTTCCTTCTAATTTCGCCATCAACACGGATCAAAACGAAGTTTTCACAACAAACAAAGTACCTGAAATGCATTGTGTGTCGCTTTCTCGGTCAGGGATGTTCCTTTTGTGACGTGACGTCAGGAATCGTCATCAACTCGTAAACAAGACTTCCGGAATATTCAGCGCGAGTCTTAAAAGGTAAAATATAGCTTTAATATGCGGTGGAATCTTTGTAAAATACGCTCAGTATGAGTCATTTGAAGTGATTTTACAAATTATGGACACAACTTGTCCGGAGATGTCGGTTGTCCTTTAAAGATATTAAACCCCAACTTATATTACCCGAATCAGGAGGTTAAAATTGAGTAAAAATTGAACATGGCATTCAAAGGCGTGAATGTTTTTGATTAAAATGTTCACAGATGTTCAATATACGAAATATATGAAACCCGTTTTATTTTGCTAGCTCGAGCAGTTCCCAACATGTAAGTCGTTGTAAAGTGACATCAACTTTTGAATCATCCTGCAACGTTATCGGCCAGAAAAAAAAAAACAGTAAAAAAACACCCGTACACAAAGAGAGCAGTGCCAACTTGCCATTGCTTTTGTTAAATATGTGACTTTCTCACACAACAAAATTAATAGAAACTAAACCAACAGCGCCTCTGCTGTTTGCAGTTGAGCGGCGCCCTCCATTTTGCCCCAACACAAATTGCCAGCTGACAATTATACTAATATAACAAAATCCTCAGGCTCTCGGCTAAAACACAAAAAAGATGTGGAGGAATTTGCATCCATATCATCACGCTAAATTGTTGAAAAAGATATTTAAAAAAAAAAAGCCCTTCCTCACTGCTCTTCTAATGCGATAATGAGGTCATGCTATATTTTCGGCTTGGAATAAACTCAACGACAGCAGGCGGCAGATGCGAGGCGAGATCGAGCATCAATTATTTATGTTTCTTCGCTCTCTCTCTCTCTCTCTCTCGCCCTCTCGTGTATATTCTGTGTCTTCTCCAGCTTCGTCTCTGCCTCCATTTTCATCTCTGCCATTCATGTCGCCACATCACATACTCAAAACCTTTCTCGACCTCCTCATCAACATCGTTGGCATCTGCAGCATCGTCACGATCCACACAAAGAGGTCTCACCAAGCTCCTGAACAGCTTGAATAATCGCAAAATCTAATTAACAGGGAGATTTTTGTTTACTTTTGTCTCTTTGACTTTCACAATTTTGTGCATAACAAAAAAGAGAAGAAACTGCATGCAATCCGTGAAATGCCACATCCTCCCACCAGAGGGTGACAAGGATCTGGTGGCAGATCCTTGTCCACATCAAAGCGGCAGCAGCTTTGATCCATTTTTAATGGCGCCAGTAGCGCGCAAGGTGAACATCTCTTTCATGAATCCTTTGAAATGACAAATACCATTAAAAGAACCAAAAGATCTCCTCTACTCTGTTTAATGATGATCATGTAGCTGATGAGGGTTAAAAAAAAGTTGTATGTAAGTTATAGATTATGCCAAGAGAGATATTTGTCGAGTTCAATAAGCAAATGGCAGTGAGGGTTCAATATATGTCTGTGTGTGTTTGTGTGACTAGTCTAACATTTTACACCATACGTAGTGAGGACATTTTTGACAAGCGAGGACCTTTCACAAGGTCATCACAAGTTTTTCATTCTAAAGGCTTCTAGAGGGTCTATATACAGTAAAGTCTCGTTATATCGATATCGGATATATCGATAGTCCCGGTTATATCGATACTATTTCTATGCACGCACGGAGAAAATTACATGCAAACAGGGTCGGATATATCGATAGTCCCAGTTATATCGATATTTTTTCGGACTCCCTTGAATATTGATATAACGAGACTTTACTGTATATGCATCTGTTAAGGTTTCAGAGAGGTCCTCACAAATTCACCCAAAATGATTTTTTTTCATTTCACTTGGATACACATATTTTTTACTCACTGTGCGTGTTCATGTGTGTGTTTGTGTGTTTGTGTGTGCGCATGTTGAATGAGAGGAAAAAGTTTATACCACAAAAATTAAAAACAATATTTTAACCAAATTCGGGGGCATTCCTTCAGTGACGTAACATACGGACTCGTCATCAACTCAAAAACAAGACTTCCGGAATATTCAGCGTGAGTCTTAAAACGTAAAATATGGCGATATGCGGTGGAATCTTTGTAAAATACGCTCACTAGAAGTCATTTGAAGCCATTTTACAAATTATGGACACAACTTGTCCGGAGACGTCGGTTGTCCTTTAAAGAGTTCATTGTAAAGCAATGTATTGAAATTAATTGCTGTTATATGAAAAGAATGTCCGCCAAGTTTGGGTCCCCCTCCATTTGTAACACATCAAATCTGACCCCCTTTGCAAAAAGCTTGGACACCTCTGCTCTAAATTGTACTTAGGTGTGAGTCTGAAAGTAAATGATTGTTGTGGCAGGCAGCGGGTTCAATGTGTCCCCCGCCGATTGCCCGAAGATGGGTAAGATGGGCTCCAGCATCTCCCACCTCCCTTGTGAGGAAAAGTGAATCCGAAAAATGGATGGATGGATGGATTATTAGCATACTGTGAGTCACCTTGGCTGTTCTGCAGGAAAATAGGTTCAAAGCCCAAACTGCTTTGGCCCAAAAGAGCATGCTGCTATTCATAGATGACAATGGGTGTGGATGCTCAAACTGAACGCTTCTTTGGTGAAACAACTCCTGTTTTACTTTAATGAGCGTCACGGCTGGAAAAAAAATATTCTATTTTCCATTTCAGTTCCATCAAAAGCCCTTATGTGGAGTATTTTTGTTTGTTTGTTTTATATGACAATTTCCATCTTTTTCAGTCTTGGTGCTTTTTGTTTGCACGCGTCTCTGGATCTTTCTCTGCAGAACAACATACAGATGTAAAACACAAATGTGCTGTATGGCTGAGCAATCCTTGTCCTATTGAAAGTGACAGCCAGGAGTGATTTCGTAGCAGTCGATTCATTTGCATGTACGCCAACGGAGCTCGCTCCAGTTTTTCACTGCGTCTTTGTCGCTGGTTGCCTGTCGAGTTGGATCTTCTCTGATAGAGCGAGAGGGGCGATATTAATTGGCCAGCAATGTTGAGATTCAGCCTATAAATGAGACAGCCATAAATTTTACATGCATATGCTCACGTTGTCCTTTCAAACAAGCCGGTCACTGTAGATCCTGCTATCTCTTTCACCCTCATAATTCCAGTTCTTTTTAATAGCAGTGCAGTCTAACAGCATGCTGGAATCCTGCCTAAATGGGGGGTGGTTGCAATTATTGTAGAAGCAATCACAAGGACGGACAAATGAATAGCCTGTTTAGTTGCATGTATTCAGTTTTAACAAATGCTGGGAAGGTTTATGTTGAACCGAAAACCGATTTTGGGACAAGATTAAAATGCAGTGACCATTGGGAACTTGGTGTGGAAAGGAAAATTAATTCATTATGAAAACAAAAAAACAATTGAGCATTTTGGCGATATTTGTTTTTCATTCTGTGTCGAAGGCAAGCACGCGGTCAGTCTTTTCACAGGAAATTGACTCAATGTTTTGCCAACAAAGCATGCCATTTTTACATCTTATAAAAATTAATTAGTGGTTAACCACCAGCGGTTAGCGGATGATGGTGAAGACTGTAAACCGCTTTCTTCATAAATGTTGTCTGAGGACAATGACGGCGGTGAACAGCAGAGCTTAAAGGACAACCGACGTCTCCGGACAAGTTGTGTCCATAATTTGTAAAATGGCTTCAAATGACTTCTACTGAGCGTATTTTAAAAAGATTCCACCGCATATAGCTATATTTTACCTTTTAAGACTTGTGCTGAATAGTCAGGAAGTCTTGTTTTTGAGTTGGTGACGAGTCCGTACGTGACGTCACTAAAGGAACGCCCCTGACCGAAAAAAGGACACATTATAGCAGTCCTTCCATCACGTCAATGTATTTTGCTGTATTGTTTGGTCTGAAAACCTTGCGTTGCACCCAAAAGCCGCCAGAAGAGGGTGTCCAAGCTCCATATAAGGAATTCATTAGCTTGTGGAAACGCAGGTGGCCACAGGAGGTCGCCATTTTGTGCCTCTTTTCTGGTGATCCGTTTCTCCCCAATGTTGCCTCAAAATGGCATGGAATAAATTATTTAATCAATTGCAAACATGTATGCTTTCCTCTTCAGAACTATTTGAATCATATAGTTTTGGCGTGACGTCACGAACTGGGGGCGGGACTTTCTGAAAATGCCCAATTCGCAGCTCAATTTTTTGAGGATTTTGGACACTTTAAGTCATTTTTATTGGTGTTTTGCATTTGACTAAAAATATCATGCTGTGTGTTTTGGGAATTTTAGATGCTATAAAACGTTTTTCTGATGTCAGTCAGTTAAGAAACAAAAAAGTGACGTCGGTTGTCCTTTAAAGCGTATACATGTGTGATTCTTCAAGTGTGCTATCTATTGAAAGCAATTTTGAAAAATGGAAAAAAAAAAAAGGATCAACACAACAGTATTGAATGCACAGAGGTGTGCAGCACATGTCCCTCTCTTGAAATGTGGCAGAAGCTTTCTGTGCCTGATGACAGAAACAGCCTCTCTTCAACCAGAGCATGACTAGCAAGACTCAAACAAGAGCGAGCGCCTATGCATCAACTCGTCTGTCATCCACAAGTGGAGGGGTGGAGTCAGAGGGAGGCATCGGGGTTGGTGGGGGGGGGGGGGGGTGTAGCAGGGAGGGAAGCAGAGGGAGCTTGTTTTTTTTTTTTACGACATCACAGCAATGTATTTGGCATATTGCCAGAGCCACAAGCCACCTCATCCATTATTCATCTGGCTAACAAACTGCTAAATGAGGTAAACGAACAAGAAAAACCACAGTGAAAAGTATGGCCATGAAGCAAGACCAATGACTGCGCACGGACATTTTGACTGCATGCACGGGAGCTTAACGACTCAGGCCCAAGCGCCCATATGACTCAACTCAACCCAACTGTATTTATGGAACATTTTAAAACAGCCTCCACCGTATAGATAGATAATAGATAATATCATATTTACAACGATAAAATGGTCATTAATTCATTCAGACGTGTGAAAAGTGTCCACTCCAGTGCCAGCATTTTTGTCATTGTCACTTGAATTCCAAGACCCACAGAATGTTGAATTTTAGGACTACATAAACATTCAATGCAGCGTAAGAAACCTCAGACTCTCTTCTTCCATCAGAAAAAAAGTTAATTCCTAAATTGTATGGGTCTGAAGTTATATGAGCTTGAAATGCAGACGGCTGTCCAAAATACAATGCAATACAGTACCTGCAAACCCTCGTTTTTCGTTTTATTCAAATCTGCCCCAAAATGGAATGGTTCTCACTTGACCTGTTTCATGAAATCCAGATAAATCAGATTTTTTTTTTTTTACATAATCTTACAAAGTCATAAAGCTTCGATCAAAACATAACCTCCTTGGCAGAGGTAAAAATGTGAAGTCTTCCAGATCCTTTTAATGACGAAACCAGGCGGGTTCCCCTGAAGTCAGCCTTTCTTCACATGCTGCTTTTCCCGCCAGTCTATTAACGCCATCTTGCATGCATCTTGCACAACTGACCCGTTCCTTTGACCTTTTCATTCCTCCCCAAAATGTAAAATGAAATCACTTTACCACAGATGGCAAGCACGTGTTACGGAGAGCATGAACAATACAGTATTTCACCTCTCACAAGTCAGGCCCGATCCATGCATCCATGATCTTTACAAGACAGCGGGGGGATGAAGTATTGCCCCGTTGCCACGACAACACCCCATATGGAGAAAACACCGCCGAGAAAAATGGTGATTTGTGAGATTTCATTTGGAAAACCATCCCGAAGACGAGGTGGCGAAGACGGAGGAGAAAAATGGAGTCGGTGAAACAAGAGTGGAGAGAGAGAACGCGAGCAATGGTCTGCTTACAACAATTTGTGGTAGTACCAGTGTTTGAAATAACGTCAGCCCGGAAGCGTACAACTTTTACGTCGGGCGTATGACTTTCAAAACGTCTCGGCCCGGTTGGCCGACAACTTCAAAAAATATATATATATATTTTTTTTTTCTCATCAAATGTTTGTTTTATTCAATAAAGCAAAATATATATGCAAATTACCAAACGAACATTCGTTTGGCAATTTGCATACTTGGCACGGCAGCCAATCAGAAGCCTGTTTCGTGCTTCGGACTATACCGTGACTGTAAAGTGTACTTGAGAGTTTCGAAAGGCGCTTGGAAAGAGGAGTTCACGTGGCTTTTAGCAGACAACGCAACGCAAACATTGCATTGTGCACCATGACGACAAACGACAACTGGAGCAAAATATTCAGCAAGTGATATTTACTATTAATTCAGCAAGGGAGCATTTGTGGTAGGTACTTCTTTAATTGAAAAAAACTCCTTTATACTTTGCAACAATGATGTTGCTTTTTTGCGATTGTTTTTTTTTTTATTGTGTTACAAGTTGTGAAAAATGGGGCGGGCAACTTTATGGCCGGGCAGGCAACTTTTCAGAGTTGTCTGCCCTGGTGTCCGCTAACTTTTTATCATAAGTTTCAGACACTGGGTAGTACTTACCACAATTTTTTTGCCTACTGTGTTTTTCTACAATTCACACCGGAACACCTCTTCTGACATTCATCTCAACACCTGCAAGCCATTCCACCACAAGCGGAATAATAAGTAGACGTCATCCTCCCAGGTTTCCACTTACAATTCCTGCCTCTCTCCATCCCCGCCCCGTCCCCACATTCAACCTTCACCTCTTGATCTAAACCAGATATTTACCATGTGACCCTTACAAGCCCTCGCACTGCCCAGTGGCTCCCTGAGGACCTGAGGCCAGATCGTCTGTCTTGACTCACCACAGCAACAAATGAAGCAAGCGTTCAATAGATCACATGATTGGCCCGTCATGGGCCTTCACTTCAGATAGCAGACATTTTTTTTAAAGGTGGAAGAAGAGCTGCCTTTTAACGTTAATTCACACTGCCATTTACTTAGAATGCTTTTATGGCCTAAATTTGCATGAAAATGAAAGGTTTCAACAAAGGTGGTACCCATGCATGAGAAAAACAGAACAGATGGATGTAAAAAAATATATAAATAACACCGACGCACAGTTTTAAATGAGTATTTTTGGTTGCCTCTCTAGATTTTGTCAATAGTCATTAACCCTTTGAAAGACAGCTGACCATTTAATCAAGTAAAAGGTACCTGAAAGGGTTAAGCATGAAATCACTTGCACGCAAGTGCTTTTCCAAACAAAGCGCCCTGTTATCAGCCTATGTTTCCATTTCCAATACAATTGGGAAACACATTTCAGTTGGCCATGAACACAAAATAAGATTTTTTAAAAAATGAGGCGGTTCAGCACCATGGATAGCAACACGAGTATTTTTTTTTTCCGTCTCTGTACATTTTCTATTGTGTCTGTCCTCATTTGGATCTCAGTTGATGTGGAATCGATTCCAGCTGAGTTGACGAGAGACGCCGTACACCCAGGCGTGATTGCCGGCCAATCATAGAGCACATTTTGCCCCCCCCCCCCCCCCCCCCCCCCCCCCAAAAAAAAAAAAAAACACACACTTCTGGCTTCTTTTGGGAGGAAATAAAAGAAGCAAACCAGGAAAGAAAGTGAACACCCTATACAGAACAGGTGTCAAACCTGTGGGTAAAATCTTGCCCGCCACATTATTTTCCTCAGGCCGTGAAAGCAAATAAAATATGTCAAGTTCCATGATGCTTGCTGAAGTCTGAACCAAAATGTAAAATTGTCGCATGCAAACCACAATAACAGTCATTATTTTTTACTTCAGATTTGAAAACGAGTTATAAATAAATAAATAAATAAATAAATATAAAAATATAAAAATAAAATAAATAAATAAATATAAAAATAAATAAATATAAAAATGAATAAATAAATATAAAAATAAATACATAAATAAAAAGAAATAAAATGAAATAAATACAAATAAATACAAATAAATAAAATAAAATAAAATAAAATGAGACTCCAATTAAAAGGAAATTAACAGAAACTGACGGCAAATAAAAAAAAATTGCCAACCAAACCACAAGAAGTGGAAGAAAAAGAAAAAAAAAAACAAATATCCAACTATTTTCCAGGACTGAAAGCAATGTGATAAAAACCAGCAAGTTCAGTGTTGGACTAAAAGGACACGATCAACATTTGTGGGAGGGGAGGGGTGGGGGTAGAAAGAAGGAATCGTCTGTGTACAGTGTGCAGTGAGAGGAAAATGGCAGCATGAGATATGAAACACAAAGACAATAAATGGTTGTGAGTGAAAGGAGGCTGTCAGCATTTGTAGGTCAGTGTAAATGTTTAATGCTTGATGCAAATGAGATGATGCTTATCCTCCTCTAAAATGATACACTCTGTCTTTCCACACAAACACTTTTGGAGCCTCTTTTTCTTTACTGTTTATTCTCCCCAAGCTCCCTGATTCACCAATTAAGTGCCCGAAAGTGCCAATTAGTCTAATGGACCTCTGCGACAGAAGGGTAGGGGTCTCTTACTCGCATTACTCATTTCCCCAAGATGTGTCATTCTTCTTAAAAAAAATACCCTCACGTATCTTCCAGTGCACACATCACAAGCGTGTCTAAATAATCCAATTTCAGACATTCACATCCAAGCTCCAACTCTCGGTACTGCATTTTTTTCCATCATGTGTACACAAATTGACTTAAGCGGTGTTCTGAAAAATGCCTTGTTACGTGCACTCCATTAAGGAAGCCAGGGATGGATTAGTGTCGTGTGACAAGGAGGAAAAGATTGGAGGTGAACACTGAAGATGCAGCGAATAAATCCTATAATGGCTTGCCTATCTTATCAATTAGGGGACAATAATCAGCATCTAAAATACCCAAAACATGCAGCATGATATTTTTATTCAAATGCAAAACACCAATAAAAATGACTTAGTGTCCAAAATCTGCAAAAAATTGAGCTGTGAATTGGGCATTTTCAGAAAGTCCCGCCCCCAGTTCGTGACGTCACGCCAAGACGCCTTGCATTTCTGGAGAATCAAAACAATGGCTTCAGATTCGGAGAAGATGCTTTCTTGTGACACATCCAGTTATGAATATGATTCAAATAGTTCTGAAGAGGAAAGCATATATGTTATCAATGGATTAAAGAATTTATTCCATGCCATTTTGAGGCAACATTGGGGGAGAAATGGATCACCAGAAAAGAGGCAGAAAATGTTGACCTCCTGTTGCCACCTCCGTTTCCACGGGCTGATAAATTCCTTATATGGCGCTTGGACGCCCTCTCCTGGCCTTCTGGTGGCTTTTGGGTGCAACACAAGGTTTTCAGACCAAACAATACAGCAAAATACATTGACGTGATGGAAGGACTACTACAATGTGTCTTTTTTTTCGGTCAGGGCGTTCCTTTAGTGATGTCACGTACGGACTCGTCACCAACTCAAAAACAAGACTTCCGGAATATTCAGCATGAGTCTTAAAATGTAAAATATAGCTATATGAAATGGAATCTTCTTAAAATACGCTCAGTCGAAGTCATTTGAAGCCATTTTACAAATTATGAACACAACTTGTCCGGAGACGTCAGTTGTCCTTTAAGACAAGTCATTGTTTTAAGATGACACAATTACACTATGATCAGAAAAGTGTTGTAACTGGATTGCAAGAGAATACAAACGGCATTTTTCTGAGAGAGAGATGTCACAAGTTTTCATGAAAGGAGCTGCACGTTGACAATTGTGTGAAGGATAAGGATTTGCAAAACAAACGGATAGAAAATGGTAACACGTTGCGGTGACCTCTCATGATAAAAGCCGAAAGGAAAAAACAAAACAAAAAAAAATGTCTCAATATCCTCCAACTCTATCCTTCAGGTGAAGCTATGCAATGCTATGGGTGTCATCCACGACCAGGAGCACAATGTACCCCCCAATTGCAAATATGCACCCCGGGCCAAATCTGTCGTCCCTTCTTCGGTGAGTAGCTGTACATTATTTCATCCTATTTCAGCAACCTTGTCAACAGAGAAAAGCCAAATGTGGGTTTCATTCTTGCCACGAGTGTGGAGTTGGCACACCGGAGGCTTATTCATATGATCAAAGTGTGGCAAATGCCCTCACAATAAATGAGGCTTCACTAAATTTCAGAAAGAAAAGTATGTTGACATGGACACTTTTTGTCACTTTCTCTGACTTGTAGACAGCTGGGGAGAGCATTGCGCTTGGCCATGAACGTGTGAGCAGAATACCACCCAACCCACCTACTCGAAGTGCTCCAGATTGGACAACTGCGACAATCCTTTCAAAAAATGGATTGGAGGATGTTGGTGGTTAAACCTGTATTCACAGTAGTTTAGTTTGAAAGCATTAAAAAATGTTATAAAAAATGGAGGACTTTCTTTCTTGCATTATGTGTGATTGAAACTTCATTTTTATGTTTATAGTAGCGTCTTATATTCGCCTGTCATGCATAATCTGTTGGGCCATTGGTTTAAGTGTCTTCCAAACATCCAAAACACACAACAAAAGCTTCTTGGAATGATTTTTCTCAGGTAACTTACGCAGGGGTACCAATCGTTTGACAGTCACTGTGTCTTTGAACAATGGGAAGAAGAAAGAGAAAAAAATAGTCATGACTTTCATACCACAGCAAGCAAAACACATGGCAGAGGAGTCATTGCTGAACATACCGTCCAGAGTCATGTTTTCATGAAATTAAATGCACATGTAACAGTCACACCCCACTCAAACTCAAAATACAAGCACGAACAAATGTAAGAAAAAAACAAAATCAAGAATTGCCCAAAAATGTAAACTTTGGCGTTGGCCTTTTTTTTCTATACGAATTGAATGAATGACCCAATGACTGCAATATGTCGAATGGCAAAATAAATACAACGTCAGAGCACGACAGTGGCCTCTCCCACACACATCTGCACACGCGCACACACACACACACACACACACACACACACACACACACACACACAAAATCAATCCCCTTGTCCTTTCCGGACTTGTCTTTTTGTACTTCTCATTCACCCAAAGTTGAAGATGGTACCACAGCCATTGGACAACCAACTCCACCAAGAACACACAACCATGAACCTTTGAAGTGCAAATGTCAATAAAAATGATCATAATTATCTGAGTGGATGGAAAAGTACATGTTTGTGAAAAGGGCGGAGTATCGCCACATGAGTTTGAATCGTAAAAGTTTCAAGTCTTCAATGAAGCCCAATATATTGATTCATTTTCCAAATTGTTGCCAGCCAATCGCGGGGCACGCTCAAAGTAACATTTTGGGGGAAAATATATCCCCAAGTTTGACAAAAAACATGTTGGAATCACCGGAGACCACAAATTGGTGATCAGCGAATTACTGAATTAAATGTTCAAACTGTACATGACATGACAATGATTTATGTTTTGTTTGAACGCCAGTTATATCATTTATTACACCTTAGTTGAATTTTTAATTTGAAAAGATTAATTCAATAGGAAGACATGGAAAACACGCAGGTTCAGACTTTAACATCTGCGCATTAAATCGTGACGAGAGGCCACTTTCATATTTGGGAAGCGTGACTGGAGGCTCACGAATGCCGCGAGTGAAGGTGGGGGCATAATAAAACTTATAGATACATATTTGGACAAGAGGCAGGTCCGTAAAAGACAACAAGCAAACAAAATCAAGTAATGTATAAAAGTACACATCGGACTGAAGTGATCATTGAGTGGAAGAAGCATAAGTTGACGAGTCGACGACAGGCTACTGTGTTGAACGCGACAATGAAGTGGTTGATCTTGGCCTTCTGCTTCATCGCACTCGTCGCAGTTGGTGAGTATTTTCCTTTCAGACAGCCGAGTTTATGCTACCGGGTCAAAAGCCTTAAGACAAGTCATTGTTTTCAGAGTAGAAAATTACACAATGAAAAGAAAAGTTTTGTAACTGGATTGCAAGAGAAGACAAACTGCAATTTTCCAAGAGAGATTTTGCATGAAAGGAGCGCACGTTCACAGTTGTGTGAGAGATGAGGATTTGCAAAACAAACGGATAGAAAATGATGACACGTTGCGGTGACCCCTCATGGTAATAGCCGAAAGGAAAAAAATATTGTTTTAATGCCTCAAAACCCTCCAACTCTATCCCTCAGGTGAAGCTCTGCAATGCTATGCATGTGTTCCAGTACCAATAGTACCATGCCATGTCCAAACGTGCGAACAAGGCCAAATCTGCCGTAACTACCAATGTGAGTAGCTGTACATTATTTCATCCTCTTTCGGGAACCTTGTCAACAGAGAAAAGCCAGATGTGGGTTTCATTCTTGCCACGAGCGTGGAGTTGGCACACCGGGGGCTTATCCGCCTGATCAAAGTGTGTCAAATGCCCTCACAATAAATGAGGCTTCACTGAATTGCAGAAACAAAAGTATGTTGACATGGACACTTTTTGTCACTTTCTCTGACTTGTAGTCGGCTGGGGACAGTATTGCGCTTGGCCATGAACGTGTGAGCAGAATACACCCCAACCCAAAGACTCGAAGTGCTCCAGATTGGACAACTGCGACAATCCTTTCAAAAAATGGATTGGAGGATGTTGGTGGTTAAACCTGTATTCACAGTAGTTTAGTTTGAAAGCATTATAAAATGTTATAAAAAATGGAGGACTTTCTTTCTTGCATTATGTGTGATTGAAACTTTATTTTTATGTTTATAGTAGCGTCTTATATTCGCCTGTCATGCATAATCTGTTGGGCCATTGGTTTAAGTGTCTTCCAAACATCCAAAACACACAACAAAAGCTTCTTGGAATGATTTTCATCAGGTAACTTACGCAGAGGTACCAATCGTTTGACAGTCACTGTGTCTTTGAACAATGGGAAGAAGAAAGAGAAAAAATAGTCATGACTTTCATACCACAGCAAGCAAAACACATGGCAGAGGAGTCATTGCTCAACATACCGTCCAGAGTCATGTTGTCATGAAATTAAATACACGTGTAACAGTCACACCCCACTCAAACTCAAAATACAAGCACGAACAAATCTAAGAAAAAAGCAAAATCAAGAATTGCCCAAAAATGTAAACTTTGGCGTTGCCCTTTTTTTCTATACGAATTGAATGAATGACCCAATGACTGCAATTTGTCGAATGGCAAAATAAATACAACGTCAGAGCACAACAGTGGCCTCTCCCACACACATTTGCACACGCACGCGCGCACGCACGCACACACACACACACACACACACACACACACACACACACACACACACACACACACACACACACACACACACACACACACACACACACACACACGCGCACACACACACGCGCACACACACACACACACACACGCGCACACACACACGCGCACACACACACACGCGCACACACACACACACACACACACACACACACACACACACAAAAATCAATCCCCTTGTCCTTTCCGGACTTGTCTGTTTGTACTTCTCATTCACCCAAAGTTGAAGATGGTACCACAGCCATTGGACAACCAACTCCACCAAGAACACACAACCATGAACCTGAAGTGTAAATGTAAATAAAAATGATCATAATTATCTGGGTGGATGGAAAAGTACATGTTTGCGAAAAGGGCGGAGTATCACAACATGAGTTTGAATCGTAAAAGTTTCAAGTCTTCAATGAAGCCCAATATATTGAGTCATTTTCCGAATCGCTTCCCGGCTAATCGTGGGGCACGCTCAAAGCAACATTTTGGGGGAAAATATATCCCCATGTTCGACAAAAAAAACATGTTGGAATCACTGGAGACCACAAATTGGTGATTAGCGAATTACTGAATTCAATGTTCAAACTGTACATGACATGACAATGATTTATGTTTTGTTTGAACGCCAGTTATGTCATTTATTACACCTCCGTTGAATTTTTTATTTGAAAAGATTAATTTAAAAATGAATTTCTGTTCAAGACCGACTCTCGTGAGGATAAGCAGATTGCAAATCAAAAAAGTGCCGGCCATCTTGGATTTCTATAAAGCCTGTTTGATTTAAAATAATAAGTAATTTTATATACACACACCAAATTTCATGTTTGTACATGTACACACCTCCTGATCCAAATGATCTGCTCAGTCAATTGTCTTTTCTGTAATACCGTACAATAGCTATCTGGTTGGCTGGCTAGCTATCTAGTTGGCTAGCTATTAGCTATCTGTTGGCTTGCTCGCTAGCTTTCCAGCTATTAGTCTTACTATTCTATCCGAGTTACTTGCGGGTTGAGTGAAAGGCTGGCGCGTGTGACTGCCACTGCTCACCCACAAAAACTTATCCTGTGAATGTAAAGTGACCTTGAGAGTTTTGAAAGGCGCTTAAAAATAAAATTTATTATTATTATT